>NC_081559.1:30614824-30765191 GCF_022355385.1 Mustela nigripes | reverse complement strand
CTTTCTTTCTTTCTTTCTTTCTTTCTTTCTTTCTTTCTTTCTTTCTTTCTTTACTTCATTTAAATATTTTATTTATTTCTTTGACAGACAGAGAGCTGGGGAAGAGAGAGAGGGGAAAGCAGACGCTTAACCAACTGACCATCCCAGTGCCCCATGTATGTTTTATTTACTTAGGTATGAGACACATGGTGCCACAGATGTATGGGAAAATGTGGTCTCACAAGGGGCTTTTGTTCTAACACGTGTGGTGTGGCTCTGTGTGTTTTTCTACACTATGGCTCCCATGTTGTCAGAGTCCAGAAGTTGGAGTGTCGTAGCCATGTAGAAGGCTATTTCAATTTTCAGAGAGAGATTGTCTCTCTTAGGTCCTACCTCAGAGGCATGTTTTTGGCATAGGAATCACAAAACTTGTTATCAGGTTGCGTTTGAAATCATACTGATTTTTTTTTTTTTTACGTTTTATTTATTTGACAGACAGAGATCACAAGTAGGCAGAGAGGCAGGCAGAGAGGGGGAAGCAGGCTCCCTGCTGGAGCAGGGAGGCTTGATCCCAGGACCCTGATATCATGACCTGAGCCGAAGGAAGAGACTTTGAACTCACTGAGCCTCCCAGGCGCCCTGATTTTTTTATCTTATATTTTTATTTTATTTTTTTTGGAAGAGGCAGAGCTCCAGATAGTATCATTATTACATATTTCTGGAAACTCCAAAATTGGAACTCGTTCAGAGGGCTATAATCTGTGTGTCTAGAAGCTGTATTGACTTTAGGAGTCACAGATGGGTGTAGACCAGGGTTTCAACATTTTTCTTTCAGGAACAGGGCTTTGAATTTATGCTTTGAACACAGCTTTCCTCCTCCCTCAATCATCAACCCCTTAGTCACACACATGCCTGTATCCCTCACTGACACATGTGGAGACCTGGAATGGGGTCATGACTCCCCACTGCCCTCCGTGTTTTCATTCTGACGTTAGCAAAGAGCCACAGACAGAAATAGAGAAACCAAGTCAAAAGAAGACAGACTGGGCTTATGATCTGTTGTAACTCATTTTGTATAAAAAAGATGCCGGTGTTCAGAGATGTCGATGATCAGATAAATAATGGGTGTATTAATCAGCCTGCGCATTGTTGAATGTAACTTTGTAACAGTTTCTGTGCCAAAGCTGTTTGGGTGGCTCAGCGAAACTGGACCATTTTCATGTGACTACTTTGAATTTTTGCTTATCACCTGAAGGCCCATCAAATGGCTCAGAAATGGTTCCTTGAGCAGAAACTGAAGTATGAATACTGAGCCCTTCTAAGGACAAGGGATTTGGTTAATTCATGGGCCTGCTTAGTGAATTAGAGTGGCCAGCAATCAGAACTAGATTGTTAAATCTGAGCCGATCAGTATTTTCTTACCTTTCAATGGGATAAATTGAAATACCCGAATGACGGTTGATCCATGATTGAAATTTCCTTTGCAAAAACCAGTGTATTTGGTTTGTCTTAGCCAGTGCCCTTTGAAAGAGACCTTGTCACTCCCTTGATGGAGGAAGAGGGTTGGTGACCCAGTTAGAAGTGCTCGCTCCTGACACATTTTCATTGGGAATTGGGTAATTTTGTACGTGGTATCTCTTCATACATCTCTCCCTTCTTTCAGGCAAACATTTGTATTTGAAGTCTCCGCTTTGCTGAGAGGAAAATCAAGCCATGGCCTTTACCCAAATAGAAAATTCTGTTTGGATTTGAGTAGCTGTAATGTAAAAAATAAAAGACATTTGGGTAAAATGTTTTTGTCTATATCTAGAAACACAAAAATTGTTTGGTCCAGATTGGCATGATACAGATAGATGGATATAATTGTCACCCTACTTACATTACTTTTATTCTTTTTTTTTTTTTTTTAAAAATCTTCTCACATACATCAACCAAGAAAAAGGAGGTATCATCCAGAATCAACCCTGAGTTGGAAGGCAAAAAGGCTTAATTTGTAGAGGAAGTAAATTTGCATATTTTTTCCTTTCTGTCATGGTTCAGTCATGAATTAGAGTTATCTTTTGTTTCTCTGTTTCCATTTGTGATTGCTGTGTAATTCCTGCCTGAGGACTGCCAGTAATTTTGTAAAAAATTATACAAAGCAAAAGTTAGCTGAAAGAGGATTTTGAGTCCCAGGCAAATTGACTCTGAGCTCAGAAAGTACACATGGCTTCTGCAAGCAGAAACAGGTCTAATGCTTTGAAGAATGTAAGAAATGATCAGTATTTCAGAGGCATTGAAGTGGTTAATCTATTAATCTATACTAGAGTAATAAACTTGCCTGTATAAACATTTTCTACATGGATTTTCACGTTCAGTTTATCTCAGAGAAAAGGTTTAAAAGGTGTTTCCAATTTTTCACTTTCAGTACTAAGCATGGTTAGAAGCTCTTTGTTGGATGTTTCTGGTAATTCTTGCTTGACCTTCCTTTCTGGAGTGGTCTTAGGACACAGTTTGAAACAGTTGTACCTTCACTAATTCTTTTCTCTTTTTTTGAATGATTTTCTTCTTGAGATCTAAGAGACATAATGTTATATTAGTTTTAGATACACGATGTGATTATTTGCTGTTTGCATGTATTGTGAAATGATAGCCACAGGATGTCCAGTTAACATCTGATGCTTAACTTGATTGCACCTGGTGCACTGGGCTGACCAAGTGATTCTGAATAAGCCTTTGTAAATTAATTCCCAGGCCCTTGAGGTGTGGACACCAGCATATTCAGCCACTTACAGCTGGTATTTGAAGGACTTCCAGGGTACTTGCTGGTTGGAGAGAGTGCTTAAAGAATCGCATTTAGTGGGGTACCTGGGTGGCTCAGTGGATTAGACCTCTGCCTTCACCTTAGGTCATGATCCCAGGGTCCTGGGATCGAGCCCCACATTGGGCTCTCTGCTCAGCAGGGAGCCTGCTTCCTCCGCCCCCACCCACCTCTCTGCCTGTTTCTGCCTACTTGTGATCTCTGTCAAATAAATAAAATCTTAAAAAAAAAAAAAAAAACCAAAAAGAAGAATCACATTTACTGGGGCGCCTGGGTGGCTCAGTCAGCTGGGGGGCTGCCTTCAGCTCCAGTCATGATCACAGGATCCTGGGACCTGGTCCCGCATGGGTCTCCCTGCTTAGCAGGGAGTCTGCTTCTCCCTCTCCCTCTGGAGCTCCCCCTGCTTGTGTTTTCTCTGTGCTTTCTCTCTCTCTCTCTAGCAAATAAATAAATACATAAATAAATAAATAAATAAATAAATAAATAAAATTTAAAAGAAATAAATCTAAGAATTGCGTTCATGCACCATTCAGTGGGGTAGTAGAGTCCACCCTGGGTGGAATGGACAGCTTTTTGACAACAAAAGGAACTGCCTTCCTGCAGACCACAATGTCCTGCTGTACTTCTTCCTTCCTGGCTCAGCGGGGCTGTGGAAACACCCAGTGGAGCTGGAAAACGCATTCCCTCTGTGTCCCGTGCCCGAATTGGACACACCAAGCCATCGGCCCACAGATGCCAGGGTTCCTCGTGTAGCAGCTTTTCGTGGCTGTTGCTCTACTCCTAAGAAGGTTGTCCGGAGTCCACACGTGTTCCCAGGAGACCCCCACGGGCTGCTTCTGCTGTATGGCAGAGCCACTTCTCATGCTCCTTCTCAAACCCAAGCCTCCCCAGCCCACCTGCTGCTCCGTTGTTGCATTCTAGAATTTGCTTCCAACTGTGCTCAGATGCTTCATGTTCAGGAGGGTTAGCTGCTACCTCGTCTGTAATGGGTAATGCTGAACATGAAGGCGGTTGAAAGTAACAGTGTGATCATGTCCTTTCTCCTCCTGTTCTGACGGGTGAGTCAGTCTCCTGGCCTTAATGTTTACACGGATCCTTAACAAATAACAGCTGATGGCAACCTGCTGAGACATGTACAGTAAGGAAAGAAATTACGTATTAAAAGATTTGGACTCTGTCCCATTTTTTTTTTTTTTTCTTAAGAGGAAAAAAGAAAAGGGGACGGAGTGAGAACCCTGTGGTAATAACCAGTTTGTGCAACACTGTTCCTCTTTTCAAGCCTAATGAGGTCGCATTCCCACAAGTATTTGGATTTATTACCTGTTCCTACTGGCCTGCTTGCTTTTGGTGTTTATTATTTTGATACTCAGTTAACATAACATTTGAAATAATTTCACTTTCTGCATCCGTTTTTCTCCCTTTTCATGAGTTCGTTTTGTGGTAGGTCGGACTTTCTCGTAGAGAAACAAGGCTCACATTAAAACACCTTTTCTGTTTCCAGTGTTCTGTCTTCACGTTGAGGAAAGTAATGTGGGTTTGCCCACATGAAGGAAAACAGGACACTTAATTTGGGTCTAAGAACTCCAAGAGTCGAGTCTGGAAACCCTTACAGTTGACGCCAATTTCAGCCATTTAGCGATGTGACTGCAGAGCTACAGAAAATTCAGTTTTGCCTTAAGATTAGGATTGAAGACAGTGTGGGTTGGATGACCTTGGAGATGAATTTGAGTCACATATTTGATACCAGGGGGCTCTCCAAGCATCGGGTCAAAATAATTAGCTCTGCCTACAGAATAATCAACTCCTCCTCAGCCCAGATCCAAACCATCTTCAAACTTGTTTTAGAGAATAGGCATTCTCTGTTGGTACAAGTCAGCGTGTTTGGATGTGGAAAGGGTTGGCAGCCCTTAGGGAGGGGTAGCTGTTTCCCAGAAGTCATACTTCCTGCTGGAGAGAGAGAAAAAGCCTTCTGCTCAGGGTCCCCTGTGCTGTGGGAATGGTGGTAGCCGCCTTCACCCCCACCTTCACACAGCCCCCCAAGGACCTGGCAGAATCTGCCTCCTTCCCCTCCGTGACAGCCTGTCCCTTTGCTTCTTTCCTCAGCAGACTCCTTATTTCCGTGTTTTCCTTGCTTATCGCTTTTCAGATCATTCCCCCCATGTGAAACAGTGTAATATATATTAATTACAGAAAATTTAGGAAGCATAAAGTACCAGAGTGAAGAAAATTACCCACGATCCTATCACTCAGAGAGAACCACTATTAATACATTATGTATATTCTTGAAGTATCTCTTTATCCTTTTCCTTTTTTTTTTTTTTTTTTTTTGGCATATGGATGGAATTTTTTTTTTTAAATACTCTCTGCTTTTAATTTGTTTGAGGCTGCACATTCTAATCTGATTCTTTATCTGGTGGTATCAGAGGGGGAGTATCTGACAAAGGCTGAGAGCCTGCCTTGAGTTGTCAAAGGCTGAGAGCCTGCCTTGAGTTGTGTGACCATTTGAGAACCGTTTTAAATTCTGAAATGTCGCACATTTGGTGATGGCATAGAAGAGCAGAGGACCAGAAGGCTAGGATAGAGAAAGAAGGGTGTGAGAGGCAGCCGCCGCCTCAGAGGGGTTGAAAGATGGCAGAACGGGAGTGGCACTGCATTTCCAACCAACTCAGGTTCCTGCTCTGCTGGCCGGGTGACCTCCGTCAGGTTTCCTGATCTGGCACATGGGAGAACTCCTACTTCTCTGGGTTGTGTGGATGATTCATTTTATTAAATGAGGAACTCCTGGTGAAAATGATCTTCAGATCAGCACTAAAAGAAGCAGATAATAATACTCAATATTTTATTTATAAATATAATTATATATCATATATAAATCTAAAATAACAATATTATTTCTGTAATAAATAACTATAAAATACAATAAAATAAATATAAATAAAATTATATTTAAATGTAATATTAATATTAAATGAAAAAGGAGCTCAGGCTTGACCTGGGGGGTTCAGAGGGAGTAAGGATAAAGGGAGCAACGGTGGCCGGAAGATGTGGGGGGGCGGGCAGGTGAAACTCTGTAACTGGCCGTTTGATTTTTCTTCGTGGTTGTCAATACATCCAGTAGTTTCTGTGGATGCCTTCTGTGAAGGTGGTCATCTAGCCTGAAATTGGGATGATTTTAGTTGTCCTTTTCTGCTGGCCTCTCTTTCTTCCATAGTCTGTGTATTTTTTATTTTTTTTTTTAAGATTTTATTTATTTATTTGACAGAGATGACAAGTAGGCAGAGAGGCAGGCAGAGAGAGAGGAGGAAGCAGGCTCCCTGTTGAGCAGAGAGCCCGATGTGGGGCTCGATCCCAGGACCCTGGGATCATGACCTGAGCCGAAGGCAGAGATTTTAACCCACTTGAGCCACCCAGGCGCCCCTAGTCTGTGTATTTTTAACTCAGTTAGTCCATTCTCCTGTAAAGCTAATATGTTTACTCTCTTCACCTAAGAGACTCTTATCAGACTTTGACTAGGGATTACAGGCCACTGTATCAGGAATCTTGCTGCATTTACACAAGAGGGAACAGGACGGGCCCAGCTCTGTGTTTTAACCACAGATAAGGTCTGGGTTCCATGTGGGGAAGGGAAGGGGAGGGGAAATGGGGAGGAGTTGGGTGGGGATGAGGCTTGGGCAGGAAAGAGAAACAACTTTAACCTGTGAGAAACTTTCTTTGTCTCTGCTCCTGAGCCTCAGAACCTGGAGGGATATTGAAAGAAGGGGTTTGCGGGACCTGAGTGTGGAGCAGACCTATGACGATCTCTTGTTCTGCTGAGGGTCCCCATACCTGGCTGTTAAGTGTCCAGGCGGGAATGAGGGTGGAAGTTAAGGGCCCCATGTCAGGTGATGACCCCTCCGTCCTGTGGGGCTGGGTCATTGTCCTGAATCTGGAGACTGTAAGGTCTGTCCAGGGTACCTTTGGTGGAATACGTCTATTCATTTCTGTTAACCTCTTCGCAGGGTTTATTGCTCCCTTTCTGTTCCCTTTCTTTTTCTGTTTTCCTGTGAGAGACTGGGCAGGTGTACGTGGACATTAATCAGAGACACTTGTTGTTGAGAAGTAGAACATATTTTTTAGTAAAAATCTTCAGAACGGAGAGAAATGGGACATGTTGAATTTACTTGATTTCCACACCATTCTAATTTATTCTTTTATGTTTTTCTAAGACAAATGAGTAGACTGGAACTTTAACACCTCTTCTCAATTTAAACACGTGTCTGTGTGTGTGTGTGTGTGTGTGAGAGTGAATTTTTCTTGACTGTAGACCCTCTTTCCCTGAGCATCTAGAGGAAAGACAGCTCCTCGGGAGGCATGTGTGTATTTTATGCCATGGTTCTGGAATTAGACTGCTTTGTTCTAAAACTCACTCCAAAATTTAGCAGCCAAGTGTTCTCAAGCAGCTGATTAACACTGCTTGCCTCAGTTTCCCTAGTTTAAAACAGAATGCATTTCCTTATTGGTAAGATTATTTTAAGTATTTAGTAAGATTATGTAAAGTGCTGCGTTATAACCGTCCAATAAATATTAGTTGTAATTTATATTTGGAATGTGATAGACCTCAGTCTGACCCCTTCTTTGGCCATTTAACTCGTTGCCTTTTTTACTGAACCTTTGTTTTGTCATCCAGAAAATAAAATAGGAAAAACAGCATCTGTCAGAGTCTCAGTAGGATTATAGGGAATATCCAGCACTAACGGGGACCCAGTGCCTAAAAACACCCCGTAGGGGTTTTCTCCCTTGTCCACTCCTAGCCTCTTTTATTGGCAACATTTTTTTCAGGGGATCTCCATTTGGAGAGGAAACTCTTCTAGGTGGAGGATATAGGTTCTAAGTTTTACATTTCCTGGGGATGACCTCAGGGCAGCTGAAAGGCAGCGTATTTTGAGTGCCCGGCCAAGTCCATTCTGACCCATTTCTCATTATTTTTCACATCGTGTCCCCATTTCATGGAGGGAGCCGCAGCTGAGGGTTAGGTGTCCCAGCTCACCCTGTGCGGCAGCTCCGACATTCCATTCCTGACATCCCGGCAGGGGCCTGGCCGCCCCGCCTCCACGGGGACAGGCAGCACAGGTGCGACAGGCAGCAAGCACCCCGCTGCTGGAACTAATGGACCTAAACAGGAGACATATCCCTTTCTCCCCTCCCGTGTCTTGTTTCACTGAAAGCTCATTTAGGGAGCATACAATGACTCGCTTTCCTTCACAGCTCCAATATCCAGACCATGAGTCAGAAAATTAACCTTTTAACTTAATAGATACGTTGCACTTTGAGTCTAGTCCCGTTTTCATTCACTTAAATGGTAAGTTTCACGCGGCATAAGGAAAGTCCTCTCGGGGTGCACAGGGGAGGGGAGGGGTGGCTTGCAGCCGCTTTGCCCTGAGGCCGTGGTGAATGCCATGTTACTTGACAGATTGGGCTGGTTTACATCATCAATTTTTATCGCATTCTTTTATGAAATAGAAATTTCTACCGTGGGCATGTAATTTGGTGAGTATTGAAAACAGTAAGCTCTTTCAGAAGGTTATAAAATTACATATTTATTGACTTAGGAGATTTGTCTTTTTTCTTCTTTTTTCTTTTTTTTTCCTTTCCCCAGCATTTATCCCAGGGAAAGGAGACAAGAGATAACACACTTCTGGGAACTTAAAGAATTATAAACATATGATTGTTATTTTATTATTTTTATTTTATTATATTTATATTTATATTTTTACTTCACTTACCTAGAAAGGGAGAGGGGGGTGTGTGTGTAAGCCAGGGGAGGGGGAGAGAATCTCCTACAGACTCCGGAGTTCCATCTCATGACTCGGAGATCATGACCTGAGCAGAAACCCAAGAGTTAGCCACTCAACTGACTGAGCCACACAGGCACCCCAAGGACAAATTCCTTCTATGTTGTATCTTCTTGTCTTAAAGTCATTAAGATATACATTGATCCTTAAAGAATATGTGTTTGAACTGCGTGGGTCCACTTACACGGGGAGTTTTTTCAGTAAATACAGCACAGTGACATAGGGTTGGATTCCAGGACCCTGAGATCATGACCTGAGCCAAAATCAAGAGTCAGACGCTTAACCCACTCAGCCACCCAGGTGCCCCAATACACAGATTAGTTTTGCCCGCATGGAAGGAGGGGTCTTGTGACCCTAACTCCCACATTATGTAGATAATTGAGCATTTGGGATATTGTAAAAGGGGAAGCATCTAGGACCATACTTATCTTCTCTAGCTCGCTTTTCCGTTTAACACAGCAATGACAGTTACACTTCCCCAGTAATATTCACCCTATGTAAGGCTGGTTATAAGACTAACTCGATGGGTCCTCATGACTTACAGATATACCAGGATTTAACACCACTAACCTAATTGCCCTGTGTTTTCAATCTCAGTTTGGCGAAATGCCTGTGAAGATACAGACCAAGGATAATTTAACTTAGCTCCCGCCTTACTGACTGTATTCAATAAGGGACTATGCCTTCCCCAGTTTCTCAGGTTCTGTTTTTCATTCTTTTATCCAGACATCCAGACACCTAGTACCGGGTGTCAGTTGGGCAGCCTCTGACGGGTTTCGTGCTCACTGTGGATTGTGGAGCTCTGGTCCTCAGGAGTGACGGTGGCATTTGGCAAGAGGCAACGCACCGGAATGTCCAGAAGCCTTTGCTCTGGTCATTCTCTCTGTGTCTGACCTCCAGTCTACCAGAGTCCCTCGTGCTGTAAACCTTTCACTGCCCTCCACAAGCCAAGCATTGCTTGGGTGTCTCATTTTTCTCAATCGAAATATATCTTAACTTTTTTTTAATTGCCCCTTTAAGACACTTTGAACCATCTACCATTTTTTATATATTTTTTATTATTTTATTTTATTTTATTTTAGTATTTATTATTCTTTCCCCACTAATTCGTCAAGGAATTCTGATTTATCCCTGCGACCTAGAACACGGACACATACTAGTTGTATAAAAGTATTTGTGGAATACATTGGTTAATTAATAAAGAATAGCCCGTACTGCTTAGAGTTTGAGGATCAATTAAAGTAATAAAAGAGTGCATAGGGAGCCCCAGTAACTGCTAGGGAGCATATTACTCATATATGCTCATATACTCATATTACTCAGGCTGTGAGCTCAGTTTTCAAATTCTAGATGGTCATAGACAGTTAAAAAAAATTCTTAGTATTTAATTTTTATTATCAACTTTAACTTATAGGATAGGAAGGGATGTTGACTTTGTGTTGATATTAAGAATGAAAAGAGAAAAAAAAAGATACTAAGAATGTGATTGAACTCTCAGAAGGTAAAATTCCTGAAAATGGATCACAATTAAATGAAGTATGGGGATCCTGCTTGAGCCATGTTCTGGGATGGGTGTTTATTGGGTTTAAATTCTAGTAACGTGAGCTTTGTTGTAATAGCAATCTGTTGTCTTCATATAATATATGGTTGGTCATTGTGTAGGTGTTGTTAGGTAACTTTTTTTTTTTTTTAAGATTTTTTTAATTTATTTGACAGACAGAGATCACAAGTAGGCAGAGAGACAGGCAGAGAGAGGCGGGAAGCAGGCTCCCGAGCAGAGAGCCTCAAGTGGGGCTCCATCCCAGGACCCTGAGATCACCACCTGAGCTAAAGGCAGAGGCTTAACCCACTGAGCCACCCAGGCGCCCGTTAGGTAACTTTTTGATTCATTGTGACTGACCATCTGGACCATTCCTGCCATTAAGCTTCCACTCACACCGCTCCCCTGCTGCTGTTCTCAAAGGTGGTAGACACTCTGACACTGACAATCCCAGTCTCTTCTAGGCCTCCTTTCTTGACCGCTTGAAATTCTGATCTCTGACTTTCTTCATCAACTCTCTTGGTTCCTCCAGGATGAACATAGCCTTTGATCTGTGGCAGTGGGTGCCAGAATTCTCAGGCTCTTTGCATGCACCATGGGTATGACTGACAGTGGTCACAACTGGAGTAAACGGTGAA
The DNA here is from genome assembly GCF_022355385.1 of Mustela nigripes. NCBI lineage: Eukaryota > Metazoa > Chordata > Mammalia > Carnivora > Mustelidae > Mustela > Mustela nigripes. The sequence continues at coordinate 30,754,403 of NC_081559.1, read as the reverse complement.
GGTTAAGTGAGGTCACATGTGTAAAGTGTCTGCCCTTGTCCCTGGTGGTGCTCAGTAAATTCTAGTTCCATTCTTTCTCTGTGTTCCTCTTGTATGCCCTGCCTTATTCAGTACTTTTTCTCCAGGTGCCTTTGAAATACGGTATTTCCAATTCCTTCCAGAACTTTCTCTGAATCTTCAGCTCTCCACTTCTGTGACTCCCGTGCTCTTCAACAGGTGTTTTTCAAATCTCCATCCCCAGCTGTGCTGACCTCCACACCTGTATTCCAGTTGCTTCCCTAACATATCAGCGCAAAATCTGAACGTCACTGACTGCAGAATCGACCTCATTTCAAATCTGACTCCTCTTTCTCTAGGCCCTACTTTAGTTACAGCATCTCTCCTCTATCTGATAGTTGGCCCGGAAACCTTGAAGCCAGTTTTCAATCCCACTTCTATATCCCGCAACATATAATCAGAAGTGAGGTCCTGCTTTTGGTTTGGTCTTGGATAGAGCTTTCTTCCTTTCCTCATTCAAGGGCAAGTTTGGAAATAAAGTTGGCCATTTGAAGTTAGGCCAAGCAATAGCTGCTTGATTGACATTCACAGTGGTAGGTCACAGCCTGAGTAGACTAGAATAGGGAGGGAGTCATTTCAAGAAGTCCCTGAGTTAACGCTGTGGACCAGGCCAAACCTTACTGTGTGGAATAACCAGACTCTTCGAATCTCTGCATGCAGATACCACTATGGCTAGTAAAATGCATATGCATTTTAAAGAGTTTTTGAATGTGCAGTAGTAACCTTTTGCTATTGTGTATTATTTCAAATAATGCATACGCGCAGGTGCAATATCAGAATGTTAGGATGTCATTATGAAACACAGATTTCAGGGATGATTGACTTGCTTTCATTTGTTTGGGCACCAGTGCATGGGGGGTGGAAATCAGAGATTACAAGAGCTTTCAAAAATAAGGTATGGAGGAGAGAAATTGGAATTGAAAACCTCGAAACATTTTGAATAGTGAGTTTAAAATTCCCACTTCGTAAAGATACATCCTTTATATTCAAGATAAGATACTATGCTCTGTATGTGTCTGTGTGTGTGTGTGTGTGTGAGAGAGAGAGAGATGTGACTATGTCTAGGTAAGTCTTGTCTTCTGAGTTTACCAGTTGCTTGTTGGATAATAAGGGAAATAAATTGGAAATCACCATAAAAGTACAAATGTCACATACACAAAAATAAACTTGAGTTCTGATTGCTGAAGGTAGTAACGCTTGGTATAAGAGGGGATGGTTGATTTAGCTTTTGTTTTTTTGTTTGTTTTTAATTTTTTTAGAGAGAAAAAGTAGGATGGGGTATGAAGGAGGGGAGAGGGAGGGGCAGACGGAGAGGGAAAGAGAGAATCTTAAGCAGAGCCACATGCCCGGGGTGGGGACCAGAAGCAGGGCTCTCTATCTTATGATGCTGAGATTATGACCTGAGCTGAAATCAAGAATCAGAAACTTAGCCAACTGAGCCACTCAGGCACGTCTGGTTTGGGGCTTTGAAGAGAGGTTAAGATTTTATTATTTGTAAGTGATGGACTTACATGTGGACCATCCAAGTAAAATCACATGATACGCAGTCTGGTTTGATTGCGTGTAGGATATTTGAGGGACAAATTAGGGTTGCGTATTGGGGACCTTGGGTTTCTGTACTCTTCCTTTGAATTTCATGGTATTCAGATGGGGCACATGAAAGATTTTAAACAGGCACCATCGGCGTGGGCATTGTATTTTATTGGTCACGTAAAATGAGTATTTAAAAATCAGCCTTAACTCCAGTTAATGGCCATTGAAGGCAATGGGAGAGGAAACAAAAGAGGTAAGGGGAGAGACAGAAAAACTGAGAAATTACAGAGTAAGAAAGACGATCTGCCAAGAGATAGAAAAGGCATGACTGGAACTCTAGATTGCGTTGGAGGTAACCTGCTTTTGTTTATTTAGACTGTGGGTTTAGAATGTTACCTTTGCTTTACATTTGAGAGGTTAATGTGGTGGTTCTCCCACTATGCACGGGTCTTTTAACGTTCTGATAGCCATAAAACTTGACAGGCTCCCTTCCTAAGGGACCGTTGTAGGATTAGCTTTGAATGGCAATGCCAGCAGCATTAATACCGTCGGGACCAGAGTCTCTAGGGTAGCATGGATTTAGAGCTGAACAGAGGAGAGAGGTTGTGTTGGATTAGCCTGAAGAGCTGCAGAAAAGGGAATGAGTTTTCTCCCTGTCAGTTCCTCTCTCCTTCCCTCGGGAACCTTGCTTTGAATCGCCAGCTGTATTCTACCTCGAAGGCATCAGGATTAGCGTCGGCTCTGCTGTCTGGGACTCAAGATCCAAAACACCGCTTTTCAGAAACTATGCTTCATTGAAAGTGCAGTGAGGAAACCTGATTGCCTTTGTGGCCACAGGACCCGAGGAATCTTAGTATTTCTAGTATCCTCAAACCATGGATCTTGTTGGTTGTTTTCCACTCCTTTGATGCTTTAACCCAAAAAAGAAAAAAAGAAAAAAAAATTAAAAGATTTTATTTGTTCGTTAGAGATTGTGTGTAAATAGGGGGAGGAACAGAGGGAGCCCAACACCACGCTCGATCCTATGACCCTGAGATCATGAACTGAGCTGAAATCAAGAGTCGAACACCTTACCAGACTGAGCCACCCAGACGCCCCTCCTTTGAGGCTTTTAAAAAGTATTTAAAACTACATTGAGGGGCACCTGGGTGGCTCAGTGGGTTAAGCCTCTGCCTTCGGCTCAGGTCCTGATCTCAGGGTCCTGGGATCCAGCCCCGCATCAGGCTCTCTGCTCAGCAGGCAGCCTGCTTCCTCTGCCTGCATGTGATCTTTATCTGTCAAAAAAACAAATAAAAATCTTTAAATTAAAAAAAAAAAAACTACATTGATAAGCACCCTAGGTCTTATGGTGCACTATGTTTTGTTTAAAATACGTGCCTGCCTTTTTAGCAAAGGAACCTTTGCCAAGAGAACTGTATGTGGGAGAGTGCGACTAACTTAGCAGAGGGACTTTTCTCTTACCCTATTTGCCTAAGCTCTCTGGGCTGCCTTTGATAGGACTTCTTTTTTCCTCTGGAAGGAAAAAAGCCCCTCCCGTCTTCACTGCTATCATTCCTCCCCAAATTATTCATACCTAAATATTTTGGCTTTTTCAAAACTAATCTGCTCTCTGGGTTCATTTTCTGTTGGGTGGTCTGAACCACGGCTTTCCTGCTTCTCTGAGTGACAGGTGCTCACCAACAGAGAGCGTGAAAATCCTGCCTTCCCTACTTCTCTGCATTTAAGGATTAGCAGCAGACCTTCTTGCCTGCTCCTGTAAGGATTGTCTTGTTTCTCCTGTTGGCAACTTTCAGCACAGAACCTATAATGTTGTGGGGCTGTCTGAAGGGAAATTGAAACCCCACTGGCCAAGAAACACAGAAACAGGAAAGGGAGCCCGGAATGATCTCTGTAAAGTCACAGCCGAGAGTGGTCTGAATAACCTTCTGCGTCCAAACTTCTTGAGATGGTCATCAGAGCTCAGATGCTAAAGGCATCATTTGGCCATCCATTCACTCACTCAACAAACATTTCCCAAGCCGCTAATATCACAAGATCCTGTGCCTGCTGTTAGAACTTTCATAGTGAACAGGGTAGGCGCATTGGCTGCTGCTACCAAGCTACAGGGGAAAATGTGTTCTATGGGGGAAATAGACAATAAATCTCCAAGCATGCAGTTCATGACTTAATTAAATTGTGCAGAAGGAGGGCTTAGAGGCTCTGTAAGAGTCTGTCAGAGAGAGACTTCTTCATGGCGAGTACAAGTGTCAGGGAAGTTTACTCGTTTCTTACAAGCTGGAGATATGGACCATTTTACACTGAAAGATAAGGACTGAGCTCTGTGACCACAGGGGCAATCAAGAAAAATGGGCATGGATGGTACCAGGTCTGAATAAATCTATTTTCATTTTTCAGTATTCCCGGTAACCAGCAAACTCTCGGTAGTCTCCCAGTTAGGTCAAAGTTGGTTCTGCCGGGAAACAGGAAATGGAAGCTCTCCCTTGGAAAACAACAGTGCACAGCCCACAGCAACAGCTATGTGATGTCAGCTGGAAACCTAGTAACTTCATCTATGTCTCTGTTGCTGTTGACAGATTCTTGTCAGCGGCACCCTCAGTCCCTGCTTGAAACATGCTCAGGAATCCGGCCCCTCGGCTGGCTGATGTCAGTGGCTGCCATCAAGGTGCGGCCAAATCCAGGGCCTGGGCACCAGCCTCCTAAAGGCTATTGTGTTAGAAGATGCAAGAGTTGTTCTGTAATTAGCAGTAGAAGCGATGCCCCCGTCTGTGCAGGTAGATCTAGACAGGGCTCATTTTGAAGGACAGAGCCAGGGGGGAAATGCAAATTTTTTCCTTATGTCACTTGTTTGGTATCTTAAGTCCACTGCACAGGACATCTTTCACCCCGGGGAGAGCAGCGTGAGCACCTGTGTCACTTACTTGAAACCCAACTACAAACCCCCTGCTCTGCTGTCTTCCCTACCCCCAAGTGACCACCATCTCCCCCTGGCCTCAGCAGCCTCCCACTGGTCACACTCTAATATTGGTACTTAACTACTATCCATGTTCCACCGGTGGCCAAAACAATCTTTTGAAATTTTCTAGCAAATCACATTGCCATATTGAGAGTAAACTTAAACTGTTCACAGAGTTTAGGTCTTACAATACGGATGCTTCTGGAGCTTCTGAGCTTGGTCTTGGCATGCCTCTTGAAGCATTCCCCAGCACAGTACTACTGTTTATTCCATCCCTCTAATATACACTCACCACAGGGCCTTTGCAACTTTCTCTTTTTCCTTGAATGCTTTTCCATGTATATTTTCACATTTGCTGACCTGTTTTTAGCTCAGGGCCCAACTCCTCGGTCCCCTAGGAAAGGCGGTTTCTGAACACAAGTTTTGTTTTCCTATCCTACCACTAGAATGAATGTATAATCTTTGAAAGCACAGACCTTGTCGGACCTCCTCCTTTGCTAGGCAGATGTGGGTGGTCCACAGTACATGGAGATTGAGTGAACTTGGATACCATGAAGACTTCTCTTTCCTTTGTTCTCCTTTTTTAGAATTTTAATAAGTAGCTAAAAGAACATGGGGGACACTCAGAAATCACTACTAAGAGGTAAAGAGACAGTTCAATAAAGGGTTTGAAATGATGAATTTCTTGGAGGGAAAAATAATTGTTCATGTAAGCTGGTAGGTCAGTCCCTTGCTCAAGGTAAGTGGCAAAGCTTAGACCCAGAGTTCCATGAATGAGCCCACACCAGTCCCGGAAGGGGGAAGATAAACGTACTCGACTAATCTGCTGAACGGCATTTGAACCAGGTTATATATGGCTTCAGTGTTTATTAAAACATCTTTGGCCATTTCAGAATCAGAGTCTGTCAGGTCACAGAAGAGTGTAGATAGAGGCAGAATTTTAGAGATCTTATAAATAATTTAGCCCGGTGTCCTTAGAGGAAACAGAGGCCCAGAGATCTTAAGTTGGTAAATGTTGGGACTGGAATCCAGGTCCGCTCCCCAGGGAGCCTGGCCCCCTGGCAGGCCTGCTCTCTGGGCTTACTTCCTGCCCTTCAGCGCCCCTGTGGAATGGATTCTTGGTTGTCTTTTTGACATACCAAGCGTAACCTTGACATAGCCTTGAGGAAAAAACCTTCATTTTGTTCATGTAGATGATCATACACCTGCCAAATTTTTTTAATGCCTTCCCCCCACCTCCAGGGAAGGATTTATGACTTCATCTTTTTTTACTTTTTTTTTTTTTTCCCTTCCCCCTTCAAATCCAAGCCTCTTTCAGAATGATTCAGCCTCAGGGCTAGGAAAAAAAGTTTCATATTTTAATAAATAAAATGCAGGTCTTCTCTTGGTGTCAGCTTTCCAGGCACAAAAGTGATCTACTTTTGATGACTGGTTGGAAAGACTTGCTAATGATTTTTCATTGCTTTATGCTGTATAGAAAGGAAGAGTAATTAGCAAAGAGATTAAACCATTTTCCTACCTCTAGGTAAGCCAGGTCTTGTAAGTAGAATCCTAGAAAAAGTTTTCAGTTTCCTATATACTATTCACAGTCATTTTTGAAGTTTGGTTTAGAAGTTTGTTTTGGATAAGTCAAGTGGTTTTTTTTTTTTTTTTTTTTTTTTTAAAACGTCCGAGATGAATCTAGGTTATGTTAGTGATATGCAGTTCTTTTTGTGTTTGATAATAAGCCTGATTTTTTCTCCTGCTTTCTTCAAATGGGTCATCTCTATTTTGCAGAAGGGAGGAGTTGTACTTTTTCTTCCTTCATGACCCAGCCCTGTGGGAACATGTCAGCCTCATGGTCTCATTTTTGTTTGTATTCCTATCCGTTTTCATCACGATTGCTCGTGTTTGATATTTGGGATGAGACACAGACACACAAGCAAATTACGACTTGGTATTTCCCCTGGCGTCCCTGTTTGTGATTTATAATTTATATCTAGAAAAGATTCACCAACCGAACTGATAATCCTTCCCAACAAAAGATAAACACACTTGTAAGTCATCAGTGTAAGTCAGATGCACTTGAAAGGGACAAAGAATTCACCTGCAAGCGCTTTTGGCATCTTGCTGTTTCCCACGGATCCAGACTGATGACAGAGAGAACCGAGGCCGTCAGAGCACTTTCCGCAGGAGAACCTCCCAGAGCCCCTAAGGGTGGGACCCGCTCGACCTGCCCTGCCATCAGGAGGATCTAGAGACTGGCCCTTTGTGCTTTACCGCAGGAGATCAAAATGAAGGCAAGGATGTTGTCCTCGTGCCATGGAATTCAGATCTGTAGGTGTGCAGCTCCCCCTGCCCCCCTCTTTTGTCCACGTGGTTCTTTGGAAGCTCACCGGTAAGCCCTGACAAGGAACTTCTCCCTCATCCTTGTCCGGGCAGGTGCCTGTGGGCTCTCCGCATCCCACTGCACATTCCTGCCAGCAGTTAAAACTGATTCTTAGGACACTAGTCTGTGGACCTGATGCCTTCAGAATGTGTTAAATCATTGATCAAATCCTTCCCCACCTGCACGAGGGTACCTGAGTCAGCAGGAGAGAGCGGGTTGGTTGTAAACGATTTTGTACAACAGCAAAGTCATCACTGTTATCTCGTGTCTGGTCGGCTGGTTCTTGTTCTGATCTCCGAGGTCGCTACTGTACTGTGCCAAAAACAGACAGTGCAAGATTCCCCATAAATTTCACTTGGTCTAGACTAGGACTCTTCTGGGAGCTCCTTGGGAATTTTTATTTTTGTTCTCCTCAGACATAAACAGTGTTGGAATAGTCAAACACATAGAATATTAAATGCTGGCAGGTAGTTCTAAAAAAAGTCATTAATCCACTACATGGAATGCCAAAAACAGATGCTTAACCTGATCCTATCCATGAAATATAAATCAATTTTTTTTTTTAGGAGTAGTCAGATTCTTAAAATTCTCTTAAAAAAAAAAATCTCAACTTTCAAAAAGTAAACAGCAAAGGGGACCCCCTGGTTAAAAACCTTAGCAGAGAATCTAAATGCATTAATAATAACTAATGTGGAGGAAGTTGGTCTTTTAGAGATGCCTTTTTTTTTTTTTTTTGAGATCCTCAGACCCCATCAGCATAACAAAAAAGAAGAAGGGGAGCCAAGCAGTTATTACTGCTGCACCTAAATCACAATTTGTGACAACTCAGGCTATAAAGTCGTTTGGATGACAATGACTAGCGACGCTGCCGGAGTTAATCAAATAATTATTTAACACGTGTTTCTCTTGATCTGGCCCAGCCTTCAGAACATATTTCATTCTTTCCCAGTCTTCTTTACCACCTCTACTTTTAAACGGAGAAAATGAGCAAGTATAGATTGTACGTGCGGTTAATGAGGAAACCGCTTCTCTCACCCGCTGTGATCTCCCTAGAAAGAGGGTCCTTGTCTGGAACAGCGTGGTGGGTGCCTGGGGTGCCCACCACAGTGGTTTGCAACCAGTTGGCAGTCACAGTCACTTCGATTTCCGGGGCTTTGGGGAGAGGGCTTCCTGCCTAAGTTCTTTTTTCTTCAGGAGTATTCCACGCAGGACTCCTTACTCTTTCAGGTACCGTTTTTCTGCTCTGTTCCTTCTACAAGCAGGTGCACAGGGAAGGACCCCATGATAGTCCGCAGGCACCTCTGCCAGAGAACATTCACTGAGATGTAAGGGTGAGCAGTGGAAGCAGGAACACATTTCTCGCCCTTTAGCGCTTAGTATGTGCTCAGTAAATATTCACCATTTACTGTTCTTATGTAAAGGCTCAATCAGTGCTTGCTAAAACATGAGTGAAATGGATGAATAAATGCACCTACCTCTAACGGCGGAACTTTTTACATAATACCGCTGATCGCACAGACCCCGTATTAGATGCATATGGGGTAGTGTTGGGTGTGGGAGTGAAGACCAGCTGCTTCCCTTACTCAGTGCCTTGACCTGGTATTTGTAATCAGTGGAGATGTAATGAGCCACTAGTCTTTATGGACCCCAAATATCAAAGGGTGAAGAAGACAATAGGAACTCATCAAAAAGCCTGGCCCTCTCTGAAATGTCATGGGTAATCAAGTTCGGTGTTAATGGCTTCGCATTTGCATGTCATCCCTGTGAATGATGTACTCTGGTGGCCAGGATTGATGGTTTATATGGCTGGGCTCATTTAAATCTTCCAAAAGTATTCCCTTCTATTTTCAGTAATTTTATATTCACGTTCAAGGCAGGGATTAGGTGTTTTTAAAAACATGATTAAACACTTTCTGCCTTTAGCTCATCTTAAAGTATTGGTTTTTCTTGATTGTTTTCTTTATAGTGTGGTCATATGTGCTTTTAGCAACCATTATTTTGCTTTCTTAATATGTGTTAGGAAAGCTGATAAGCTTAAATTTTGTCATAACCTTAAAATATTATTATGTCATTCAATTAAGTTCAGCTCAGTGTACTTGAATTTGTATCTTCAATAGGATCCTTACACTGAAAATGAAAGTCAAATTAACGTCTCCTTAATTGCAGCGTTTACTAAAGAAAGTCAGGGTCATTGACATGTAAAATTTAGGTGTGAGATAAAGGGGGGAAAGGGGTTATCTAGGGATTAGAATGTTTTCCTGAATATTGTTTTTCAAGGCAATCTTCAAATCTGTGATTTTTTTCTTTTCTTTTCTTTTTTTTTTTTACATAGAAAACTTTCAGTGTCCTAATTGGGAGAATAAGAAAAAGGCTTAGAGTAAGAATAAGGAGTCTTTATTTTAACAAACTACATATTAGAAAAGAAATTATTTTGATTACAGTAATAATCACAAATAGTAATTCGCTGTGCTGCCTTCTATTTTAAAATTGTCATCCCTTATCAAGCTAAAATAATTTGTGCCTGACAATGCTCCGTGGTCTTGCATTACAAATTCATGGTAACTCCATCTTCGATAGAATTGTCATGATCAAACTAAGTAAAAGTTGCTAACTGCGCTCTGATCAAAGCTGCTAGCAACCTCTGGGCTTTAGAACAAACAGAATAGATTATGTCTTTTCCAAAAATCCTGAAGCCGCCCTTCACTTTATCTATCACTCTAGTGACTTACATCTGTATTTGGGAGCCTGATTGCCTTTGCTAGAGCCCTTAAAAATTCCCCCACGAGGGAGAGCCCCAGGCGTATCAGCGAAAAGTTGCAGGGACAAAGATGGCAGCCAGCAATCTTCATTCCCATCAGTACCTTTACGCCATACGGAGTAGGGCCGTGCAGAGTTTCTGAGGGTAGAATGATGTGTTGTTCATGTGTGGAGTCCACTAATTAATTCCATGTTTAATTGAACTTTTGTCTACTTCTGTTGTTCAAGTTGACTCCCTCCAAATTCACCAAAGAGAAATAGCTCCTTGCATAATTAGATTGTCTGTGTTCTGGGCAAGCCAGGGGGAAAGAGTAAGTTATTTCTCCCTTGCATTCTTCTTGTTGTGTTCAATAATTTTTATGGAGTTAATTTAAATTGAGCAAGCTTTATGTGAACTTCCTTCCAGAGGATTTACTGCATCTTATGTGAAAACTGTCTACATCTGACATTTTAGAATTACCCGCCTATTTATGGGATTATACTGCGTTCTGTTCTTGAAAGAGCAAGTCAATTTTCAGCATAGATTTTTTGAGTCATTTTTTCCCCCTTTGTCTGTTTTTATGAAAGCTAGCTCCCAAGTCAGAGTAGAAACAATAGAAGGAGATGGAAGGTAGAGAGTAAGACAGAACTGTGGCTTGCTGGAAGAGATGGTCTGGATCATAAGCTATCAGTGAAAAGAAGAAACCTTGAAAACCCAACCCGATAGTGTATTCCTTCTAAAAATGTATTTCCATATTTTTAATAAAGATCTCTTTTTACCTGATAACCTGTCTTATCTGCAGTCACTAAATAAGCTGCAGATTCTGTGAATGAAAACTCACTCTCAAGTTTGCTACATCATGTTAGCAGGGGGAATGGAATAGTACGGGTAAGTTGCCTTGCAGTGTTTTAGAAATGAGACCCAGTACTATGTAAGATCCGTGGATTAGCCACAGTCTCATCTGAGGCAGGCCAGCTACATGACACTGTAGTCAAAACCCATGGCCTTTTTAGGGAGGAGCTGATACAGCCCAGGTTCAACTTCACTCCTCTCTTCTGTCTCATTTCCTCATCACACCAGCCCTGTAGAGGAGAATGTCAAAGTCAGAGTACATAAAGTGTACTCGAGTTCACAGATCCCATAAATGGCAGGACCAAGAACCAAATCCAGGTCTTTATGACTCAGGACCAAACTGTGGGCCTTTCCCATACTGTCCCCTGCTGCCCCTGCTATAAATGATCACACACTGTGAAAAGGGATCAGACAGCAAAGGAAAAACATGACATAAAAAAATAACCAGTGATTTACCTTTTGCCTCTGTCATTCTTTACTTTTACTTACGATCTTGTTGATGAGTGTGAAACATCTTTGTCTTAAATATCTTATCCTGCCTAAACAGATGTCCAATCTGTTCCTTTATAAACTTGATGAAGGTGACTCCAGTGAGGTATTTTCATTTTACCTGAAACTTTCAGTTTTCACCATCCCCCCAGAAGCTACTTCAAAATAATATTCTGAGGACACTGAAGATTGAAAGCCACCAGCCCCAGAGCAGAGCCCTCACAACAAGTTGTACATCTCTCACGTATTACTCAGTTCGTGAGGGGAAGTAGCATGAATGGGATAAACCTGATTTTCTGGTCTTTCAGAAGCAGAACAACTGTCTTTCAGAATATTTTTTCCAGAGTATATAAAAGATCCCTAAATAATTGTTCCACTATTTAATAATTAAAAACAAAAAACAACAACAAACACCTGTTTTTACCATCCTAAACTTGCCACCCAGATAACAGAAGAGTGTTCTTAGATCAAATAAACAAGAATTAAACATTCCATGTAATAGTTCTGAAGCACAGTATCAAAACAAACTGATCAATTCACAGTACTGGTATCAGAGGAAAACTACTTGTTTGAGGTAGTGCTACTTTAGCAAGTTTCCTTTGGCTTTTGGATTTATCCATTTAAAAATATTATTTTTTAAGATTTTCTTAATTGACTTGAGAGAGAGAGCGTGTGCGCACAAGCTGCAGGAAGTGCACAGGGAAAAGCAGATGTGAGGCTCAATCCCAGGACCCTGAGATCAGGACTTAATTAGAAGGCAGACACTTAACCCACTGAACCATTCAGGCAGCTCTGTTCTTATTTTTAAATAATCACTACCCCCAGTATAGGGCTGGCATTCGCAGTGCCAAGGTCAAGAGTCAACACTGCACTGACTGAGCCAGCCAGGGGGCCCAGAGTGACCCATTTTTATAAAGACTTTCCACAACAGGTTCAGTTCTATAATGTTGGAATTAGTACAAGATGCAATTTTACCAGTTTGAAGAATGATTTCAGTTTCATAAGGAAGTCATTCATTTTTAAAATTTCAAAAAATTTCAGATTTCTGGCATATTCTCTCGTGTCTCCAAAACCAATTACAATCCCCCTGACAATAATTATGTCTTGTTTTCATTCCCTGTAGCATTTGGGTACTGGAAAAGGATGAGATACTTTTACCTAATTTGAGATGAAGTGTGCTTTGACGTTTTTACTTAGAGATGGGTCTGTTTACAGATGGGCAGTGGTTCTCAAAGTGCAGGGTCAGGACCAGAAGCATTGTCATTGGCCTGGACATTTGTAAGGATTGCAAGTTCTCAGGCCCGATCAGACAGTCCAAAACTTGGTTGGAGTCCAGCAATTGGTCTTTATGAAAGTCCTCCAAATCATTCTGATGGATATTCAAGTCTGAGAGTGATGGCTACTGGAACAGAAGCTCAGCATCCTAGGCGAATTTGGGCTCAGGTCATCTTCACTTTGATGCCTCCTTTTAAATCAACTGGTATCCCAAACTAGAGCTTAGGCCCCGGTAAGAATGACCTAAGAGACCAGTAATATCTTTCCAAGTGCTTGAACACTCTCTGGCCTGTGCACATTCTTGAGTTGGGTGGGGAGTAAAACCATCTCTACTGGCAGAAGGCTAAGGCAATATTTTTTCATAGGTGTCATAGATGCAAAGCATCTCGACCACTCTTTTAGGTGTTTTATAACTTGAGTGTCTTAGAAAGCAAAAATCCATGATGTCATTCTTTTAGTGTACAGAGGAAAATAGTTCCAGGTCAGGATTCCTAGGAAATAAAACCTTAACATAATGTAAAGTTAAAATCAATCATAATGTCTAATTACAAAAAATTCACCCCCCAATGCAGGAGGAATATCCAAGTCAGGCTACATCAGGTAACCAAGAAAATCAACTTAAAAGTGGATTTACGGGGGCACCTGGGTGGTTCAGTGGATTAAGCCTCTGCCTTCGGCTCAGGTCATGGTCCCAGGGTCCTGGGATCGAGCCCCGCGTCGGGCCTCTGCTTAGCAGGGAGCCTGCTTCCTCTTCTCTCTTTTTCTCTCTCTGCCTGCCTCTCTGCCTACTTGTGATCTCTGTCTGTCAAATGAATAAATAAAATCTTTAAAAAAAAAAAAAAAGTGGATTTATGGGTGATAGTAATGAGTCAAATTAGTTTTCCAGGAAGGTGGTTGATGGAAAGTTTACTCATGTAGTAATGGTAAGAAATTTTTTTGTTAACCTTTGCTGTTCAAAACTAAGGGAGGCATTGCAGAGTAACAGAGATTACAGAACTTTGGATTCCAGACTTAGTCTTGGAAGGCTCTAGAAGGAACCACTGGCAAGTCATTCATCTCGAAAAGGAGTATGTTGGACTAGATCAAGTGTCAGCAAAGTATGGCCCTCAGGCCTGCAACCTGTTCTAGTATGGTCTCAGAGCTAAGAATGTTTTTTACAGACGGCATTTGCAATCAGTTTGATAATATGGAACATTTTCTTTGAAACCTCACTATGTGAAATGTTATCTCTCTAGATGAGAATTTCATTCTTATCGTGAGTAAACCTGTATTTTTTTTTTAAACAGGACTTTGTTATTACTACTATATTTTGAATTCTATCCAATAAAAAATTAAAGAAAATTTGTTATTATTTTATCTTGTGATAGAATTAAGTATCTTCATAATATTCTTGGTAATTAATCCTAAATTCTTTCACTATCTGGCTCTTTACAGAAATGTGTGCCAATCCCTGGACTAGATGATTTTTAAGGTTCCTTCAAAGACTCAGTGTTCAGATATTCTCAGTGCATATCAGTAAAACCAGCTGTGGAATGCGGATGAGCTGAACGATGTGGATTTGCCAGTGCTTGGCCATGTTTTGCTATTTGGGAGCATAGTATAATCAGAAGGACCCCAAAGTAGAGCCACCTCATTGTCTCTGCCTCCTTTTTCCCATCTGTTCTGTGGGAAATCAGTCCACGTTCAACAGCTTCCCTAAGCTGGCTGGGGCTTGTGTGTTGTTGAAAACTTCAAAGCAGAAACCTATTTGACAGATTGTTTCCCTTTCCCATCTATTTTTTCTTAAACTATTCATATAGTCTAGCAAGTGAACAATTAATCAGAGAACTGATTCAATAATGCCCTTTGAAAGTGACTCAGATACTTCAAAAGCAGATTCCTAAAGCTACCAGATCTACTGTGTAGCCAATACACACCAGGCAAAGGTCCCATAGAATTTGTTTGGAAGCATGTCCCTAAGACCATACCTACATGAAGAGGTCGGAGGGACCCAGAGAGTCCCCAGAGCCCAAAGCTCCCTGGAAATTAGTTTGTATAGATGTTTCAACTTTCCCTAAAGAGCCAATGTAGGAATTTCAGCTTTGACCTTCTGGGGACTCTGTATTAAAATGAAAATTTGTTACCTCGGAAGGTAGTTTTTATCCCATTGGTGTCTGTTTGTTAGTATTTTAGCCCAAATTAGGGTTTTTCAAATTAGCTAGATGGCGGAGAGCAGCACTTAAATAGAAACAAATCAGATTCACTGAGGTGGGCTCGGCCTAAGCTTTATTAGTGATTGCGATACAATTAATTGTAATACAATTAAGTGATTGTGATACAAACCCCAGCACTTTGGGCACCAAGCATTTGCAAGAGTCCCTGTACGGCGTGCACATGTCCCCTCGAGACAAAATGGCCGACTGGAGAGTAGCTCTGCCAAGCGGGAATATAATGCAAGCCACTCAGATAATCTTAAAATTAACGGCCAAATATAATAAATAAATAAGTAAATAAGGTGAGATCTGAAAGTCGACATTAAATTTAATAAACTTGATATACCCACTATGTCATTGCTTCAGTATATAACCAATATAAAAATTATCAGTAGGACATTTTCCTTTTGCAGTACTCTTTGAAATCCAGGGTGTATTTTTAAACTTAGAGCCTGTCCCAGTTTGGACCAGCCACATCTCAAGTAGCTGCCTATGGCATAAATTATCCATCTTAATGGCCACAGCAGCTCTGGGAGCCTTGAATTGGAAACTGGTTCTCAGATTGCAAAGCGTGGCTGGTGAAAATGGCCACAGGATGGACAGCGGGGACAAACGAAAGTTGGGATCATCCTCACTTCTTTTATACTCAATTATATAAGTGTCACATGTTAGCTGAAGGTCAGTGTTAACCCAACTGCAGAAAAACTACAGAAAAAGAGGAGCTGGGTTCAGGTACTGACCCTAACACTTAATTGGGTGCCCTCAGGCAAGTTACGCAAAACCTTCAGTTTCTTCACTTGCAAAATGGGAGTAGGTCTAAAGCCTCAGGCTCAAAGGGTTGTTGTGGAGATTAAGTAAATAATGCATATTAACTCCATAAATGCTCAAGAAATGCTTGATATGTCATCGCTGTTGCTGTTATTAACTATTTTTACAATTCAAAATTGCTTAAAGATGAACTATAAAGGCAGTCTTTTTTTATTTCTGCAAAAGAGGAGGAAAATGATTGTAAGATTGATAGACTATCTTTCTAAAGAGTAGGTTTAACCAGCTTCTTAAATGGAGCACTGCTCCTCATGTAAATCATCCATGCACCAAGAAATCCGAAAGATACTATGTTACCTTCAGAACATTTTTGGTTTTGTGTTTAACCAGAAATTATTATGTTTAAGTATTCCACAGGGAAGCTTCTAGAGAAGACGACCCTAAAATGCCACTCTTGAGGGTACTGGGTGAGGCAATGAAAGAAAAGAAAAGAGTTTTTCTTTCTCTTCTTGTCCTCATTTATCTTCTCCTTTTATTTAAAGTCAGCAGAAAGAACTAATTAAGGCAAAGCTAAAGGAAATGAATTCAAAGTTTGCACTGCACATGTGAACTAATCTTTCCACAGTGACATATTTGAAAGGCCAAATAAGGCGCTCCTTCATATTGTACTCCAGCAAGGGGGCAGAAGAAATTGCACACACTCTTGGGTGTACAGTTTGACTCACTACTGACTTGCTTAGAAGTCATTGCCATTCCAAAACACAGTGTAATAGTTCTCACCTACAGGAGGATGATGGAAAATCACAACACGTGTCAGTGCTTGCTATACCAAATACACCTTTCATGGGGATTTTGTTCAAAATGAAAGATGTAGTGAAAATTTTAAGATGCAAATAAGTGGAGAATAAATAAATATGGGATATACTTACACATTCATGCACTGAAGCTGGGCGGCTTTGAGCCATGAGAGCAAAGAAATGTACTCAACCATCAATTTAGTAGGTCATTTTGAATGCAGGCAGCAAAATGGCCATGTGCATAAAAAACCACTACTATATTTTGAGAGATCCTTTCTAAGAATCCTGAAATATTAATAACATGGTCTTAATGTAGTTGAAGACAAAGGAATGTGTTAGGGGCAGCGAGGTTGCTGAGAATAGCACAATGACAATTTTGTACTTTTGCTTGTGCTGGTAAAAGCTGAAGAAAAAAAGAGTAAAAATAGTCTGGTGTTTAAAGAAGGGCAGCCTTCAGTTTTCAAAATCAGTGTAAAACTCCGTATTCCCCAGGTGAATTCACGTGTACTTATTCTCGCTAACACATTCATGCAAGCTTCAAGGACACAGAGAAAAAGTATAAAGTTGTGATCTCTTTTTTTCCCTTAAATTAACATAAACATACAACTCAATTTTGAACTTCAAACAATTCAAGGCATCCTGTAATTTGACTTTGTGAACGATGAACTTGATTTTTTTTAACTGAGAGTAGTCTGACCAGCAAAGAAGTTGAGGAAATGGTAATTCTCTGTTTTTCTCTTCCTTGCAACTTTCTGAATTGGCTCTCTTTCCACATGGCAATGACTCTATCACAGGCCAGTTTTTCTTGTCAGTCTTCCCACTTCCATTGTGAGATGTTAGATTTTGATGCCTGGTGGAAGGGAGGTACATAACGATCACCAGGAATGTGGAGAGATTCATCCCATATCCAGATGTGGAAAAATAAAAACAACTTAGGCCTTCTCGGCAGTCCTAGCACCACCCAACCCAGTACCGGGTTTCTACAACTTGCTGTTGTGGGCTGTTACTGAGGGGCAAGACAGGTCCCAGTGGGTTTGTTTCTCAGTTCAGGGACCCATCGTGTTTGATGTGGGAAGGACAAGCTTGACCCTTGGTGCATCTTCCTCCCACAGCTGGTGTGGCTGAGTTTAATCAAAACCCTAGGGCCATCTTGAGCATGACCAACGAGCACCTTGCATATGGAACCATACCTAATTACGTGATGCGTATAAACTCGAGACACATAAATCTCAGTCATTGGAGCAACTTGTTTTTCTAAGATTCTCCGGTCCAGTGAAAGACGAAGGCAAATAAGGCAGAGATTGATCTCCCAGCGCTTTTTATTGTTGGTGCTCCACACATCATAAAGTTTTGGCTCGTTAAAGGAAATTCCATAAACAACATTAGTTAATCATAATGAAGTAACTGTGTGCCTTTCTAGAGCTTCTGCTCAGCTCCCTTTCCGCTTGCCATCACAAGAGCGTGATTAAGAAAATACCAACAGGATGTGCAAGAGGGAGGAACAGACTTGTGCTGGAAGCCGTACAGACGCTTGACGGATGAGTCATGCGACGAGCCAATGTGGCTGTATCTCTTCAGAGAATCAAGCACTTTCATGGGGCCCCCTTTTTTTTTTATCTACTCATTTGAAAAATCTGCTGGGTTGCTGGCATGGTGGGTCTCCTTTGGTGGTCAGGCTGATGGAAAATGCCTGATGGGTCCTTCTCCTGGCTTGCATTTTTGATAGTTGAGGAACAGATTAAGGATGAGATACATGGAGAAAATTGAAAGTGAATTGTACTGAAAAGATTATGGGTAACTGTCACCTTTTTTTTTTTTTTTTTTTTTAAACCTCTGGTCTTATGAAAAAACTTGTTTTTGATTGGCTTTGTCACTGTGGGTTTAATACTGATGGTGTTGGTCAGCTTTTATTTCAGGTTGAGACAGATTTGGGAGGTGATGGTGAAGGGCATAGGGGAGGAAAAGAGGCAAGCAAGGCCCTATTAATTATTTTTTATTGTGAGGTTTCACAGAATTATGGAGATTTTCCACATGAGTAAAAGCAGTTTTCGGTGTCAGTGTGATGTTTTCAAAGATGAAGTCATGGAAAGCATGTCAGGTGCATAAAGAACTATATGGCCCATGTTCTCTGTAGCAGCCACTTAGGGTGTGCGTGCATGGGGAACAAGGCGGGTGTTGAAAAAATGGAGAGAGGGAGAAACAGGAGGGTTTCATTAATTGGAAAATCAACATGAAATATCTGCTGATCTTAAAAAAAAAATCTTAGCATATTATATTCCACAATCTGTGGTTAAGACTTTATATTACTCTACCTTGAAATTATGACCATGTCTCACCAACTCCTTTTTTTTTTTTTTTAAATGCTTGGTTGCCTTTGTTGGTCTTTTGGTTTGGTTCCCTCTGTACCTGAAATAAGGAAATAATCAGCAATAATATATTTTGTTAGAGCTTGGATACACTTCCAACTGTTGGTTCAAGACCAGGCTCTCAGATTCCATAGCATGTAGCCAAGAGTATAGGCTTTAGGGGCAGAAGGCTTGGCTCAAAGCTGGTTGCTGACATTTACCTGATGCATGGTCTGGTATCAGGAATGTCCTGTTTAAAGCTGGTCTTCCTCATTTCTAAGGTAGAGCTAATTACAGTGCCTTTGCAAAAGGTGCTGTAGGGATGAGACAGTATTGAGCATATAAGCACCGTACCTGCACCTAGGAAGGACTCTGTAAACTTAACTGTAATTTTATTCATGCCGCTGGCTTTAAGAGCATTTCCTTCATAGGGCTCTTGCCACCTGACCAGGAACATAACGATTTAAAGAGTGACTATAATTAATTAACTAATGCTTTTGGTGGCTTTACCTGCCTCTGAAGCCAGGTGATCTCTGGCAGTCAACAGAAATGTCTCCCTTCTTCTGAATCAAGGAGATGACATTTTGCATTCCTCTGTTAGCAGTGGTTTTATTGTTTTGGTTTTTTCTCCGTCTTTTCCGTAGCCTGCAAAATCGGATATTACAAGGCCCTCTCCACGGATGCTACCTGTGCCAAGTGCCCACCCCACAGCTACTCAGTCTGGGAAGGAGCCACGTCGTGCACCTGCGACCGAGGCTTTTTCAGAGCCGACAATGATGCAGCCTCTATGCCCTGCACACGTAAGTTCTTCCATCCTGTTTCTTTGATGCCAACACCTTGCGTTACCACCTAGCAGGGCACTGCCAAGACTTCTCCCATGATAACCATGTAAGGGGCAGATTAAATCAACTATGAATCTTTTCTTAATCAAAGCAGGGGAGATGCTTATGAGAACAAGGGTCTTTCTCACCGTTCTGGTTGCCTTTGAAACTCACAGCTGCCCACAGACTGCTTTGTGGAGGAGAGACATTGAAGGGTTGTAATCTGACTGTAATTAGAGCTGAGACTGAAATTTCCAAAAGGCTTTATCGTTTTCTCCAGCAGTCTCTGGAAGCCTGACAGCTGCGGGGGAAACAGGTACAGGGCAGGATTCCGAGGACGGGATGACGTGTGGGCTGTGGTTTCAGTTCTGGGCACTGACGTCATGGCTTGTGTTGTCCTTACCTTTCTTCCTTCTTTCCCCATAGTTTTGTGTTCATAACATTTAGGCCTGGATCCTAATAAATGCCTGTTTAATGGTAGGCACTCAGTAAGTGCTGGACTAATGAATGGATGGGGAGGGCACCTCGGTATGCAGAAGAGCAGGGAAATCCATTCTTATACTTCCTGTGGACAGTGTGCCTAGTGTTGCCATTTCTTTCACCTGCACTGTGGGCTTCACAGACACTGCGGTGGCTGTGACCTTGACAAGAACAGGGAGTCGCGGGTCCAGGTGTTCACCCATGGTGTTCCTGTTGGGTCTGTCAGTGTATAGAGAGATGAAGCTGAGGGCCACGCACACAGGATTCCCATAGGTTTGGGCTTTGTATTCCAGCCCACCCAGGAATTTCAGCCTCCCGTTTCCCCATCTATAGAACAGGATTAATAACAGTACCTCCACCATTGGTATTAATGCTCTCATGTTGGTTACATAGTTAAAAAAAATGCGTAAAGTGATGTTACTCAATATATTTTAGCTTTGACTGTGCTTATGACTGTTACTGTTTGGTTCCCTATTATAAATTCCATCTTGGCTAGCCTGGAGCCAACATCCCTCCGAATAGAAGTATTTTCTGGTTTGGGGGTACGTGGGCCGGCTGAGGCCATTGTCTTAATTCAGTCAAGTATCACCTTTAAAGGGAGTGGGAAGAGATTTCAGACCCATCCCAGTTGTGAGGTTGACCTACCCTCCAGAGTTCCTTTTTTTTTTTTTAATAAAGATTTTATTAATTTATTTGAGAGAGCAAGACCGAGATAGCAAGAGGAGAGCGCTTAAGTGGGGAGGAGAGGGAGAAACAGGCTCCCCCCAGGAGCCTGAAATCATGAACTGAGCCCAAGGCAGATGCTTAACTAACTTAGCCCCCCAGAGTTTCTTTTCTAGCCAGAGATGACAACAGCAGCAGCAATAAGAACCATTTTATAATCATGTCCAGGTAATGTATCAGGCGCTTTCAGGAAACCTTATCATAGGGCTCATATTATAACAAATCTGTAAAATAGATATTATCTTCATTTTATAGATGAGGTAACTGCCAGCTCAGAGATAGTAGGGAACACACCCTAGGCTCCACGCCAGCTTGGTGATAGAGGTGCACGACTCCTGTAGTTTTGATTACTGGCAGGCTCTCTTGCCCACTCCCCCGGATCGAACACAAACTTCCTCCAGAGGGAAGGAATTGGCTAGAGTCAGCCCAGAATCCTGGGCATGGATTTTTCTCATTTCCTTTTTCTGTGGCTTCCCTAAACTAAGTACTTCTTTGGATAGCCATGGATGTTTGACCAGCTCAAGTCCCAGACTTTTTCTTTTCTGAGTATCCCCATCCTGCGTTCCACGATGTGTGATGATGGTGATGGTCAACTCTCCCGTGTCCTCACTGGCTGCCAACAGTTGCCCAGGTGTGGGATTTTAGGACACGGTAGCAGACTCAAAGGGCAGTATTGGGGGCAGACAGTGTGATGGAGAGTGTGATGACCTTTAACTTGGAACATGTAGTCCACCACCTACTGTTCATACAGATAGAGCCTTCCCCAGGTTGAAGCTTGACTGTGTTATGATCTTTATAAAACTCATCTTTGATGGCGAGATGGCCCGGGTCTTGTTCCCAGGTATATTTAGTTTCATGGTTCTGATCTGTCCTGCAACCTTCTAGGACCACGGGCCAGTCACTTAACTGTTGCAGCTTTACTGTGTGGAAGTTTGCGGGGACCGCAGATGCACCCGCCTGAATTACTGGAATGCTGTGCCATGTGTGTCTAAGTGTGGTCGCTGAGCCCTGGGCATTCTTACATTTATGTGGGAATAAATTGTTGGCTTTATCGTGCGGATACAAATGAGAACAGGAAAATACGAATTTCAGCAATTGGGGGCACCAAAAGGTTTAAGAACTAAAGTAACTTGTGCAGTTTTCACAGATTGCTTTCAGCAATGTCTAAAGAGGAAGACCTGGGGGCTCTTTGTGTCATTGATAAAAGCTCCACAAAAATACCAAAGCAGTGTGGGATTCTTTTCTCTCCTGCTCCATCCTCTTGGACTCTGCCTACAGGTCCCTGACTCAAGCGCTTCGTGTTCTGACGTTTATTGAGTTAAGACGAAGTGCAGTGCTGTTAACACCACACAGTTCCGAGGTGATCCGGCTGCCCCACACCGCAGCGTACTCATCTGTCGAATGGGATTCTCAAATGGGTTGTTTTAAGAGTTGAATAAGAAACTATTTGTAAAGGTCTGGCGCATGGTTGGAATCTAGCAAATGTTTGTCCCCGTCTTGTACCTCCAGCTGATCACTGCTTCCCCAGACTAGCTCCAGAGCACTTGGCCGGTGCATCTGACCGCTTCTCGACGCTGCTTTTCTCACTTGGCTGTGCAGTCTAATTACCCAGGGGCTGCACAGCAATCCAGAATTTCTGGGGATAGACTCCGGCATCAGTATTTTTAAAAAGTTGCCCCCATAAATTGTACTACTGTAAAGACAAAATCGAGACCACTTCTGTATAGAGTTTACTTTTAAGTTTTTTTTATCATTATTATTATTATTATTATTTAATAGGCATTAACTACTTAAGACCTCCTTTGAGACTGGGATCATTAAGGGCGAGACTGTATTTCACTAATAGGTATACCAGTAAGTTAGGCAGCAGAATATTCTAGTTTATGACTAACTCTAGGTTTCTCCCTTCCTGCACTGTCCACGACTATGGCCACTAGACACATGTGGCTCTTTAAATTTAAAATTACTAATGTCAAGTTTAGAACTCACTTTCTCACTTACACTTGCCATAGTCCAAGGGCTTGAAAGCCCACGTGTAGCTAGTGGTGACCATACTGGACGCCCTTCTGCTATAGAGTATTGCTGCCATTGCAGAAAGTTCTGTGGGACAGGGTTTAGTAGGCATTTTGGTAGAGAAGCCAGTGGGAGTTTCTCAAAAAACCTCTTGTTCAGATAACCCAACAGAGTGAAGCCCTTCCCCCTTTGCCTTACCCCTAGCTTTATCGGATTCTTTTGACAAGATGTGGGGATGGAAAGGAACATAAACATCAGGGATCCTTTCAAACTGATTCCAGCCTTTAATCAGTTCTTGCCAGTTGGTTAAGCCAGGTGACAAACCCAATTCCCTTGTGCTGACAGCCATGATAATCAGGCACCTTCTTTGTTCATTATGCTATCTTTAACCCCAGCATTCTTATGCAGCCCCGCATTTAGTGATCGCTCACTGTGACGGCACACTAATGAAGAAATAAAACACACTCTCTGAGACTCATTCTTCTAGCCAAAGAGAGACTCTGCTCCACTGGTTTGTAAAATCAGGTTTTTGTTCACTTGGAGAACGATTAGACCAGGTGAATACAAGCAGCATTGGCTAATTTGGAAGGAAACCCCTAAGAAGTTCTTCAGACCATCTACACTGCTTGAGAACTTTGAAGCTTTGAAGGGTAAATAAACTTGATTTTTAGGAAGGCTTCTCTTAAAGCGTCTGGTTAAGGTTCACATAAGTGGCTGCTTGCGGATGAGGTATGGCTTCCAGAAGAGCATCATGAATATTTTCAAGAAAACGATACACACTTGTTAGAATGGAGAGTCAGAAAAGTGCTTCATAAGTACCAAGGGGTGTAGAAATCTCATGGGAGTCACCTGGGGGTTAGCAGAAGTCAGGTCTGGGGCTCGGCATTTTAGCCATGTTCCCAGATGCTGCTGATGCTGCTGGTCTGTAGAAGGTCTTCAGGTTACGTAAGGCTTTAGATCCTTCCCAATGGATGGCAGGAGACTGGAGGCCCTTTGTCCATGGCTATGGTTCAGTTCAATGGCAACTCTAGGACAATATTGCAAGGAGTGTGAATATTCTCCTTTGATGGAAATGCAATACTTCGTCTCCCAGAAGAAAACCCAGCCTGGTTCAGAGTTACATAATCAAAACCCCTCACCACGGAGCTTTGTTTATTTGTATTTTTTTTTCAAGACCCCACCAAGTTACTGCCCGAGACACCTGTATCCCTCAAGAAAGGTGCCGGTGGTTCTGTGACACTGCCCGAGAGGCAGACGCCAAGACTTCTCTATACACAGGGATGCCATTTAAGCTGACGAAGGCATTTTGATGTCATGAATCATTTCTTAGAAAGAATTTGAATGTGATTTTTAGTAATGAAATCAACATCCTTTTGCTCAACAGAGACCCAGCCCCACGCCCCCCCACTCCCCCGCAACACCTTCCCCTCTGCTTACCTTTCTGGGTAGTCAGGAATGTGGTCAGACAATCAGCAGTGTTGGGAGAATTCAGCCACATGCCTGTGCAAGAAGATTTGATTACCTTGGTTATTGAGTTGCTTGTTCCGTAATTATAGTGAGAAAGGTCTTCATTCCCCCCACCGGGAGATGGAACCGATGCTACAGTTAAGGGAACTTTCTAACCCCTTATTGTGGTTCAGAATGCACTAGAAAATTAAAAAAAAAAAAAAAAAGCCTTATAGAAGAAGTAAATTGGCTTTGTTTCTCTAGAGAGAAATAACAAATTTGTTATTTTGCCACCTTTTCTTCTGAGCACCAGGATGGTTTTCTGTATTTTTCAGTTGGAAATCTGTCCTTGTGCTTTTGGGTACTCTTGATTTAACTTGTTTGATGAAACTTATTAGAACCTCCTGATTGGAGCGCTCTGTAAATAAGAGATTATTATTTCAGATTGCCAACTTGAAGGACCTTCACAGATCTGTCTCCGAGTAAACGGCCTTGAATAATTCAGTCAGCTGTGCCAAACAAACAAAGAGTGATTGATTGATACTAAGACACGGCCTAAAATATTCCAAATTTGCAGCTTTTAAGACAATTCAGACTGGAGAAGCTTTGAGCTAATGAGGGCAAATTTACCAAGATCTATGACGAAAGGTCCTGATTTGAAAAAGCTTTCTGCAGGTTTGGGTTATCAAGAAATTGAAATAGCTTGGCTCCAAACAGCAAACATCACTTACTTGGTCTTTACATTTGCCTTTTGTAATTGAATTTAGTGCGCCATTGTATTTCCTCCAGAAAGTGTATTGTTTTAAAATTACCATTTCAGTTCTGTTACTCAAAGCCCTCACTTCTAATGCTTTCTGACAGTTATCAACATAATGAACCATAATGAAATGATGAGCAATCTTCAGCGGAAACCCAGTGTGGATCCCAGAGGTGCTGTGTGACTGTGTTGTTAAAATTTGAATGCAAATTAAAATAACATTGTCCTTACTTGTTTCCAAGGTCAGGAGAAGAGAGACTTCTTTTTTTTTTTTTTAAGTGCTTTAATTTTGGAAATCTCAACATCCATTTTCAAACAAGCCCTTGAAGGTGCCATTGATGTTTGATTCAGTTCTCTGCCCCAAAGATTTACATGCTTAACAGTCTGGCTAAAGGATTTGGGGAGGGATGTCTACCATGAGTCTTTGATGTATAAACCATAGCATCAAAGGCAGCCTTTGGTTTTAAGTAAACTACATTTTTTTCCCCACCCAAAAGCATAGTACTCTTTTCTCTAGACCTTCAAGTAACTAATAGTATACTGATGTGAGGTTGGCCAGTCTGTGAAATTGATCAATGAGAGCGTAGTTAGGTCTAGTGAAAGACTGGTTGGTACAAGTGAGGACAAAGGCCAAAGATGCCTGAAGTGTTCTTAATCCAAGTGTTTCAGGAGATCCTTTGATAGATTTCTTGCCATATCACATTTTATCATCCATGTAGTCAGTCATTTTAGTGAACACATTTTTATGAAAATTTTTTGGATCCTAGATTTCCAGGGAAATTTGTTATTTCACATCATTTATCAAATTTGTGCTGTGAGAATACCGTTTCATACTGCATTTCATTTGTCTTGGGATAAAAACTCAGACTGAGACACCAACTCCCCCATTGCCAGATTGTGTGACCGGGTTTTTAGTTCAGAATGTACAGTCTTGCTGCCTCCCTGGTGATCCATTGATAAGTAGATTAATATGCCTGCCCCTCAACCATATCAGACAGATAAGAACAATCTAAGATTTTGATGATTCAGATACAATCCTCAACAGGTTTCATTTTTAGGTGCTGCTTTGGTTAGATCTCAGTAGTTCGCAGGCTGACATCAGTGAGTGAGTGAGTAACCCACATTCTTGTCTCTTCTTTGCTGATTGCCTTTCAGTATTTTGACTAATAGGAAAAAAGCACCCCCAGAGAATCCAAGTGCATGACTCTCATCCAAAGACAGGAATACGGGGGAAAGGTCACCAAGTAATGCTTACTAGAAAGGACTGAATGGATCCCAGGCTGATCACTTGCCATTTGGTTGTTTGTAAAATTTAAAAAAATCTTTAGGATATTTAATAAGGATTAGGTACCATCTCGTTGAATTTGTTTTATTTATTTTTTTGAAGATTGATTTATTTGAGAGAGAGCACACACAAGTGAGGGAAGGGGCAGAGGGAGAGAAAGAATCTCAAGCAGACTCCCTGCTGAGCTGGCTGACATGGGGCTCGATCTTGGAACCCTGAGATTGTGATCTGAGCCACAATCAAGAGTTGGCCAGTTAACTGACTGATCCACCCAGATGCCCCAAATTATTTGTTTCAGACCAACGCTATTCTAGGCTTTTCTTTACCCTCCAGCCTCTACTTCTCATTTTATACAGATTAACAGTCCAGTGTGGACATTTTATAGGGATTAATGGTATCATGTGGATTCAACTGGCAATCCATAGGTTTGAGGAAGGTGATGGATGTTTTCATGAGAGGCTTGAGTAATTTGCCAATGCCGTTTAGTCAGGTCGTTGTGATTTTTCCACCACTATGAACAGTTATGAGTGGCTTGTTATCAACTGAGCCCTGTCATTTCTGGATAGCTTTTTTGATACTGTTCATGGAAGTCATACAGCGGTTGTGCACAGCACGCTTCTATGAAATAGGGTCAGTTACACATTTTGCTCAGGTCCCCTGGGGTGAGCACTGGTTACCTTCCTTACTATCAGATTTTGCTTTTGTTCTGCCTGTGGCTCAGCAGAAGAAGAACTGAGGGAAGAGTCTTACTGCATAGATATGATTGCCCACTCCCACCCTCCCGGGACCTTCTCTCCCCCCCCCCCCACCCCAGGGAAAGAGCCTTTAGCAGAAACTTCCTAATTTCTCTCTTCAATAGAATTTGAGAGAGAGAGAGAAGTTACCAGAGAGGGGGTAACTCATCTAAGGCAAGCCCACCATCCAGGAAGTAATGCCAGCAAACTTCAGCATGAAGGAAGAAGGAAGGTGGGAGAAAGGGTGACTCGGGGGTGAAGTGAGAAAGTGAGGAATGTTCCACAAAAAATTCGTACTTGTGCTTTCCTTTTTTTCCTCCAGATTGCTTATGTCATTCTGACAGGGGCCATTATAGCTTCAGAATCAGGCATTCTGGTCATAATAGCTTTGCACATTTGGGTGATGTTAATTTGGGCGGCTCTGCTTAACGTTTTCTTATCTTTGTTTTGGTCATCAGATGGCTGAGGCTAATAAATAATTTTTGTCAGATTTTATTATGAGGAATTAAACAAGATAAAGTACGAAAAACCACTTTGCAAGAAATGTCAATTAATTCGCCGGCGAGCTAATTCTAAAGATCATTTTGGAAAAAAAAAAAAAATCACTTTTCTCAGTCTTCCACATTCTAGCTTCCTCATGGCTAGCTGGGAGTTTACTTTTAAAAGTACTTCAGCCATCAGCTAGTCATCTTAAAATAAATAAAGCAAAACCTCAATTAACCCGGGAAGGACAAAGGTTTCCTGGAGAAGGAGGATGTTAAAATAGGTAGTGCCAAAATGGCAGCAAGAAGTTACCTTGATTGGAAGCCAAGACTTTTTCAGGGAGCAATAAGTGATTGATGCATCCAAATGGTTTTGTTTTTTATTTTAATAACGGGCAGTTACGCTTTGACTCTCTTCATCATTAAAACACACAAACTGCCATGAGCAAAGGTTAACGCACCATCCATCGATCTCAGGAGGGGAATCCCCGAACAGCAGTCTTTATGTAAACTAACCCACAGCAGTGAGGAGAGGGAAAGCAATTAATGGTGGCAACATATACAACTGTCCAGGGCGGGGGGAGGCGTGGGCTTCATTTCCATCAAAACCTACAACCCCAACTGTTGACTCTGCCCTATAGCCAGTCTTTCAGCTGGAGAGAGATTAACATAGGCTTATCTGGAGGGTTGGAGGGTTTTCCAGCGGAGGCACTGAAGTATTATTGACAATCCCAAAGTTGTGCATGATTAATGAAGCCTTGTGAAGTGAAACTTGAGACCCACGGCACCTCTTCCTCAGAAGATCTGTCTTGTACTGGTTGCCTTGGCGTTTCGGGAGGGTGACAGTAGTAGCATGTGAAGAAATTGATCATTTAAGAGTCAGGTTTCTGCCCATGTTACTTTCCACATCCAGAATTAATTTCATGACCCAGACATTGAATTTTAAAATGGTGATTAAAAATCCGTTACGTATTAAATGTCTGCGATAGCTCTGGAAGCCACTCTTTCTAGGAGCCCAGCTACTTTTGTTCTCCCCTCAACTGCCCCATTGCTTTGGTTGGACATTTGAATTTGTTCACCTTCTAGCCTGTGATTGTCCTTTTTTTTTTTTTTTTCTTTTTTCTTTTTGCGGGGGAATGTGCTTTTGCAACACACACAAGTGCTATGGTGGTGATGCTTCTGTGGAATGAGCCGGACTGGGTTACGGAGTCGTCATTAATTCGCTTATTTGTCTGGCAGGTACCTAATGAGGGTCTGCTGTATGTTTGGCATCTTCCTGAGGGCTCGAGATACTCTCACGAACCAGAAAAAAATATTTCTGTTTTCTAATGGGAATATAAATAATAAATAAGATGATTTAAAATTCTCACAAGAAAGAAAAAAGAATGTTGGGGTTAGCACACGGTGGGGGAAAGGGGAGCATTTCACTTTGCAGGGAGTGGTCCGGAGGGAGAAGGGGGGATCTGAGCTGAGACCCCCCCCCCCCCAAGGAGTAAGGAGGCAGCTATTGAACAAGTCAGGGCAGAGAATTCCTGGCAGGGTACCAGGTCTAAACTATGAGTTGTATGTCTAGAGTTGTGCTAAAAATGGGTATTTTCAAAATGATTTTATTTATTTATTTATTTATCTATCTATCTATCTATCTATCTATTTATTCAGAGCTTAGGTGAGTGGGGGGAAGGATGGAGGGACAGAGAGAAGAATCCCAAGCAGATTCTGGGCCAACTGTGGAGCCCCACATGGGTCTTGATCGCACATTCCTGAGATCATGACCAAAGCCAAAATTATGAGTCGGCGGCTTAACCTGACTGAGCCACCCAAGTACCCCAATAATGGGTACTTTCAGCTTGATTTCTTTTTCCCCTTGGCTCTAGAGTCTGTTCGTACTTTCACAGTTGTTACAAGAAACAGCAGTTTCAGGCTGCTGTGGCGTATTAGACCACGTGTCCATTTGGATTCAGACCCTGCAGCAGAACCCACTTCTAGCTGCAGTGATCACAGCTCTACCTCCCCCCTGCCCCCCATGTTTTACTGAAGTTCCAGTTGCTTTCTATAAGAATGAAAAAACGAGTTTAATCAGACTTGTGGTTTGGAGGCGGGGTGCCTAGGGAGCACGTAGTTTAACCTTGACTTTCTATGGAAAGTCCTCCTTCACATCAGAGGCATTTTAGGACTTAGGTTTGGTGTTGGCTGGTCCCTTTCCAGTGACCTTATTAAAGTAAGAGTCCTAGAGATTTCATGTGGCTGTGTTAACATTGGTTCTCCTGCATGGGGCTGCTTTAAAGCCTCACATAAGCCAGTAAATGTGTTCTCTGAACTACTCAGGAATTACACTTCAGTCTGATACACAGGAGGGAAGAACTAAGATATGTAGAATTGCTGGAATTTTCTTTTATACTTCGAATATCGCCCTTCTTAAATGTCACATTCACTCAGCTTCTCCAGATAGTATGTGCTTTCTTTCTGGAAGGTTGTCTTTTCCCAGAAGAGAGCACATGCTGGGTTAAGGAAGATCAAGCTTCCTTTTATGATATCTCATGATATGATATTTTATTACATGATATGATAGCCCTTTGCTTTTGCTGTAATTTGGCTACAGCTTCTTTGGGACTTCATCCTGTCAGACTGCTGTCAACTGAATGCATCTTGACATCCCACCAGAAAATAATAATTACCCATTGTAGCACCTTTCACCGGTGCCTGCTGTGCTAGAGAGGAAGTATTTCACACCAGCGAAGCAAATGGATGTTCATTCAATTTATCCACAGTGGCAGGAATACAGCGCCCCATTTCTTTCAGAGCACTGAGAAACTCAAGAAATAGGCCATAATATTTCACATATTTTATTTCTTCCTGAGTCAGTGAAGGTAGATGTAACTTTCCCCTCAGAAGCCAAGGGCTGTCTGAGGGTGTAAATCAGGAGTTCTTGGACTGAGCTGCCTACATAGGTTCAGAGTGTGCTGGAAGTCTCTAGAATTAACGTGCTAAATTATGACGCTTCCTCTGAGCATCTTTTTGAGGGGAGGGTACGTTGCTCCCCAAAACTTGTCAGCCTCTAGGGTTGGCAAACTCTAGCCCGAACGCCAAATTCAACTGCCCTCGGTGTTTGCAAATATAATTTTCTTGGGGACACAGGCACATTCGTTTGTTTCCGTGTTGTCTCTGGCTGCTTTCGGGGTACAGTACAGCGAAGAGTGGAATAGGGGCCGCAGAGAACGTATAGCCCATAACGCCTGAAATACTGACTCTCCATCAGGTTCTTCACAGAGGAAATTTTGTTGAATCCTGCTGTAAAGGATTCGTAGGTTAAGGAATATTGCATTTGACTTGAGAGCAGAGCCATTATTATCTAGGCCACTAAATTATATTTAAAATGTGACGGGCATTCTAAACATGAGAAATTTAAAAGACTTTAACGTTCTAGCCCCATTCTTGGCAGCAGAAAGGGATTTTAATACGTGAATTCCAAAGAAGTTAAAAAAAAAAAAAAGTAAAGGAAGGACATTTATTTTTCCTTACATAGTCTTTAGAATTTGATTGATTTGTCTTTAAAAATGTCTTAATTTTGATGATAAAAATAAAATGTGAAGGGAAACTGTGGTTCTTTAAAGGCTAATAAGGAAAATATTAGCCTGCCTTTGAAAATGAAAAATTTTTTTCAGATACGAAGTTTTTCCACAGCTTCAAACCTGAATAAACCATCATCTGGAACCAAGATGGGGAAAGAAAGTCAGAATAACCAATCCTAAATTAGCAAAATTTGATTGATGGAGCCCACATTGTTTTCATTTTATTTTTTTAAATTTTTAAAAGATTTTATGTATTTGAGAGAAAACAGAGAGCGAACATATGGGGGGAAGGGGCAGAAAGAGAGAGGGAGAAGCAGACTCCCCACTGAGCGGGAAGCCCATGCGGGGCTTGATGACTCATGACCTGAGATGAAGGAAGATGCTTAACTGACTGAGCCACCCAGGAGCCCCTTTAAGATTTTACCTTTAAGGAATCGCCACAGTGTGGAGCTTGAACTTGCAACCCTGGGATCAGGAGTCTTACACTCTACCAACTGAGCCAGCCAGGTGCCCCACGGAGCCCACATTTTATACTCCCAGCCACACTGGCTGGTAACGGAGCTATAAAAATGCTGAGGGCCAGCAGAGAGTCTGCTCTGTGCCTCCTGTGCTCAGCCATGTTTGGCTTCCTTCAGGCTTTCCTTCCCTCAGATTTCCTGCCCTCCCCTCCTCCGTTTATCCAGGAAAGCATCAAAATGAATCAGAGTTCTTCTTTCCTCCATCTTTGAAAGCAGGTGACAAATAGTAAGTGCCTGCTGAATACATGAAAGCGTGCACAAGTCCCTCCTAATAGGAGTAAGCACAGGATATGACACATAGCCCGACTGAATCCTCCCAAAGTATTTTTAAAAACGGGACGTCGAATTAAACTAGGTACACCGCGATACTCCTTTACTGGGCTTAATACTAATGAGTCTCCATGGGAAGAGCTGACTATTCCAGCTTTAGCTCAGGGATGGCTGTATGTATTCATTATTTTTATATGTATATTTTTATTAATTCATCATAATTAATACCCAGTACCGTAGGTAGTGGGCCTCAGACACTCTAGAGGACTTTGTGAGTTTTCTGTCTAGACGTTCATTCATTCGTCGGCTCCTCAAACGTGTTGAACTTGCTCTGAACAGGGAATCAGGGGAGACACTGGGAAATGATGAAGACATCAATGGTCTTGAAGAGCACATCTAACGGTGATACATACAGATGTGTAGTGTATGTCTGCTTAGCAGGACCCCATCGCATTTTCCAGACAGAGTAAGACATAGAAATAAATGAAATGTGGAACAGTTGTATAAGCGGGATTGCAGCCGATCCTACATAGGGGCTAGTAGTGAGAAGTTTTGGGAAGGACAGAATCCTGCCATGCACACGACCTGTAAGTTCCCTGATGCTATCCGATCAGTAGATATGATCTCAACATGGCGACTAGAAAATTTAAACAAGTGGTATGATTATCCCATTTTGTTTTAGATCTCATATTTGTAATTGGAGACTTTCTTGCAGTTGAACAGATTTCTGATGAAAAAGGCACAATCACTTTTCAGAAACTTAACTTGTTCCCAAATATCCAGATACACTACTTACGTAAACAGAAGACAAGATAATCGGAGATTTAAATTTTTTCCTCCTGGATTCCTTGTATTTACTGAGAGAGCCCATATAATGCAGAACACTGTTTTCTTTTCCTGATAGCCATTTCTACAAATAATGGTTTTAAGGCACAGCTATTAATATTAAGTATGACTGCTGGGTCTGGCTAGACTTTTGGTTGTATTAAAGTATGTCCTTTCCTTGTCTTGAGAATACAGTCTTTTCTGAAGAAAAGATGGTCCCTCCTTATAAAGGAAATATGTTCATGATCTTTTAATTGACACAAGTTTAAAAAAAAAAAAGAAAAGAAAAGAAAACCACGATCCCAGAAACAAAACACAACCACCATTAAGATTTTAATTTATAAATCATGAGCCCTTTCCCAGGCCTTGGCAGAACACCATTATAATCGTCCTGGGTGGGCATTTTTCCCTCTGCCTCTCCCCTACCCCGCCAAAAAACCCACCAAACAAAACTGTGCTCTTGTCCAGTTTTGAAGCCTATATAACATCCCTCCCTATGGCAGCAACACATAAAACACATGCATTGCAATTCACCAAACCACTCACGGAGGGATCACTGAATTTGAACTTGCCTTGTCCTGTCTTTGCTCCTTCCTTTAGCATCTACTTCAGGGGTGTCTTTAATAAGACTCACTGCCCAAAGGAAGGAGGCTGTTCCAGGCTACCACTGGTTCTGGTCCAGCCTTCCATTTTGGAATCCTGCGTCATCCCTCCCCTTCCCCGACCCCCTCCGCCAGCACCTCGCCCCCACAGGGCAGTGTTCTATGTCTGAGTCCTGTGACCATTTCCTTTTCTGCTCCATTTCTTCTCCGCTTAGACACTGCCATGCCCCGTCCTACATACTAATTAACTGACTTTTTGCTTCTGCATTGCTTGATTCATTGTGTCACATTTTCCCATGTGAAAGTGGTCCAGGAACCTTGGCAAGGAGGTTAATGGATTTAAGAGTCACTCATATTTAACTCTGGAAGTCACAGCAAAATAAGAACCCATGGCTGACCCATTTTATAAACCACGCTGTGGTCAGCTTTAGTGGCAGACCGCTAGTGGATTTCACCGTGGTGGCAAACCTATCTAGAATTTGAGCGGGATTGAAATACACCTTCCCTTTCCCTACCTTTACATCTCAAACTTTAGCTGAAACTACCGATTTTGGTATTATACCTTTGATGGGGAATACCCATAGGGGAGTGGAAATAACCTTAGAGTGGGAGTACTTTTGGATTTTAGTCTGATTTTGACACTCAGTTGCCTGAGATTTCAGTATTAGTATATCCATTTACTGGATCTCAGTTCCTGCATCTTGAAAATGAAGTTATGTGACCAAATGATGCTTAACATCCTATCTGTCTGTAGGACACTGATTTTAAATAACTTCATTTATTCATTAACCATTTACGTATCTTTATTATAGTCCAGTCAGTGTGCTAGGGACCATACGTATAAATTTGAAACCTAAAGAAGAAATACATTTGCATTTTCTTCTTGCAGACTTCTATGGGGGTAATCTTTTAAACACACTCTTAACAACATGGACGGGGAACAGATCTCAAAACTGAGAGTGGTTGTTGGTAATTAGTCTCAGGGGGAGATAGGGAGTTCTGCCTGCTTTGTGAGTCTTCAAGTAAATGCTAAGAAGAGAAATGGAGGGTGGGTTACCCTATTCAGTGTTACCACCAAAATCCTTTAGCCATTCATCAGCATGAGCTAAGTAATAAATATTGTGTATGGCTCCTGATGAATAGGTTACCTCTTTCAATTCCTTCTCAATGGCTACTTTGGGACAACACATGCTATTATGGTTGACTAGCTAAAGCTTCTTCCCAGTTCGTACAGGCCTCTATTTAACTTCCTTTAACTGATGAACACGAAACATCTCCCTCAAAGCTGTCATTGCAGGTAAATTAGAAATAGAATAAATATGGTGAGCGAGAAACTTCAAATGTTCATTAAAACTCACTCTGGTTCTTTTTCTGCAAGACCAGAATGGGAAAGAGGAAGGAAAAGAAAGGACTTTCCATGTGTTCCATTGAGTAGGTATTTTTCATTAGAGTGTGGCAGGTGTCTCTGCAGCCTTTGGAAGTGGC
This sequence comes from Mustela nigripes, assembly GCF_022355385.1. Lineage (NCBI taxonomy): Eukaryota > Metazoa > Chordata > Mammalia > Carnivora > Mustelidae > Mustela > Mustela nigripes. Next base: position 30,720,030 of record NC_081559.1, on the reverse strand, counting down.
TCAGACCAGGAACATGCCCTCCCTTCTCCTACCCGAATTCTTCTCCTTGAAAGCAGCGTGTGTGACAAGTTCTTGGCATGTGGAAACAGCAAGAAACAAGAAGGTTCGGCATGGCTCTCTGGTCCTTTTATTTATATATTTATTACTGTCTTTAAAACCAACCACTGTGTTGTTTGCAGTCAGTTGTTCTGTTTCAAAACAGCCACCAGCATCATTCCCATTTCATAAACTCTTTGATGCTGGTGGGAATGAGTATGCTTAAAAGGGCCCCGGTGCGACTTTGGGCCGCTGAGGGGCATGATGAGGCCCGGGAGCCTTTACGTAATCTCTGCCTCAAGTTGGGATCTCCCAACAGCTGTACCTTTGACATCTCTGCAGCCAGGTCACACCAGTTCCCACGAATTACCTCGAAAAAGGTGAACTCTCGACTGCTGTGTTGAACCGAAGAGCCTGCCTCTCCAGACAATTCAGTTAATTTTATTCCACCTTGAGGACATGCTGCACTTAGGAACCATGATAGATCTTCAAAAGTAGTACATTAACTGTTCCTTTCCCAGAGTCCCACCATGGCCCTGGATCCTAGAATCACATTCATATGCCTGTTTTCAGATGATGAGATAAAACTAGATAAGTTCTGGTATTTTCCTGCCACTTCAAAGAGAAGCCTGCACTCGAAGCCCATTTGATGTCGAGATGCACGACATCTCCGAGCGGCAATCAGTGCTACTGTTGTTCGCACAGGATTGAGAATGACATACAGGCAGCCTTCTTTCATGTGGTTCTTTGAAAAAGATCTGTTTTTGTGGGGTAATTTGCTTTCTGCTTTCTTTGCCACATGGGCCCACCTTACCTCCAGAGAATAATGTAAACTCTGAGTGATTCCAAGAGGATAGTTTTAGTTCTTGGTGTAATAATCTGTGTGTGTCTTTATTTCTTTATTTCTTTTTTTCTTTTTTTTTTTCTAGGCCCACCATCTGCTCCCCTCAACTTGATCTCGAATGTCAACGAGACGTCGGTGAACTTGGAATGGAGCAGTCCTCAGAACACAGGTGGCCGCCAGGATATCTCCTACAATGTGGTGTGCAAGAAATGCGGAGCTGGTGATTTCAGCAAGTGCCGACCCTGTGGCAGTGGGGTCCACTATACCCCACAGCAGAATGGCCTGAAAACCACCAAAGTTTCCATCACTGACCTCCTGGCTCACACCAATTACACATTTGAAATCTGGGCGGTGAATGGAGTGTCCAAGTATAATCCCAGCCCAGACCAGTCAGTGTCTGTCACCGTAACAACCAACCAAGCAGGTAGGAACAAGATCTCCTTTGTTATATGATACAAATTTTTTCCGGGGGTAGGGGGGAGATGCTTATGTTGGTATCCATGAATGATATTAAAGTTCTACAATTGAAGTAGAATCACACGGATCTAATTATAAACCCATGAGCTGCTCTGTCATACAAAAGATACTTGGAAGAACGTGCATTCACTCGCAAGTATTTTTTTGGGGCACCAGCTGCCTAGCATGACCTATACTAAGTGGTGGTGATTCGGTGAGATTAGAAGACAGTGTCTGATGGGAAGGGGATGGTAGTCTGGTCAGCCGGGTCACTCCATGTTGGACTTCTCTTGTAAGGGATTCCTATCAGCCATGTTGATCACAGGTCCATGGTTGGACATCAGAGCATTTAACAGATTATTTTGGATCATAAAATTGATTTTTACCAAGGCAGAGTGCTAGGTCGGCATCTGCTGCCTTTCCAGCCAAAGCATCCATGGCTATTGTTTGGATCTTGTTTGGTCTTTTAGAAATTAAAAAACATATCTGGACCTCTGCTAGAATCATCATGTAAATCTACAAGCAGTAAATAGTTTAATGGGCATTCTGTGTGGTTTGACGACGTTTTCCTGAAAACGCCTACTGGTTTTGCAGCCACTTCCATAGTTGAATCCATAATTGACATGTGGGGGAAAAGAGTTCGTTTTCCCGGTATCCGGGGTTGCTTTCCACTTATAACTCTGTAGATGTGAAAACATCCTCTGTTCACAAAGAGTTTCCGCTGAGTTGTAGAACTGTCACAAAGTCTTGGATATTGGATTTTTTTTTTTTTTTTAAAGATTTTATTTATTTGTCAGAGAGAGGGAGAGAGAGCAAGCACAGGCAGACAGAATGGCAGGCAGAGGCAGAGGGAGAAGCAGGCTCCCTGCCGAGCAAGGAGCCCGATGTGGGACTCGATCCCAGGACGCTGGGACCATGACCCTGAGCCGAAGGCAGCTGCTTAACCAACTGAGCCACCCAGGCGTCCCGGATATTGGATATTTAAAAGCGCAGATCACAGTGTGCATTTCTAGGCTCCAGCTCTCGACCCCCTCATGCCCGGTCCTCCCCTGAAAACGTTTCCACGCTTTCTCGCACTCATTTTCCACCCTGGATCTCTGCTGGCTCCTTGTTAGTTATTTCTGCCGAGTTAAAGGGGAGTAGGAGAAAAGAACTGTGGTTTACTCTTTCATGAGGCTCTTAAGAGCAACAAACTTCGCTGGAAAAGGATTATAAATTGCCCGCAGCCCTGTCCCCTCTCACTGCACTTCCCTCTTATATGAATGTTTCAGTAAGTGCACTCGATGGTTAAATATATCTATATTAATTGATCCTACAGTGAAAAGGATTCCAGCGTCCCAACCTAAAGTCATTATTTTTCTGCTGTGCCTTGAACTCTCTAGAATAAATACAAAGTTATGACGCGGGCAAGATTTTAAGCTGGAGCTAGAATGGCAGATGTGACCGGAGGGCAGTTTCAGCTACACAAACGCAACCAGTCTTTTAAAATACGCGGCGTGAACAGATCATCTGGTTATGCTTTTGTCTTTCATATCTGCACTTACAGGTGGTGAGCGCTGTTCATGGTATTCGGTTTTATTTTTTTTTACAAAAACTAGTATGATTTTAGGAGGTTGTGATAGTATCACGAGTACTCTGTCTTTGCCAGCTTTTTATTATTTCTTTTTTGGAAATATTGCCCATAGATGTTGGGAAGACATATTGGTGCTACTAGTGTCTCTGAGTTAACGAAGCCAAGCTCTGTCCACCCGCTGAAGAATCTGGTTTATGAGTCAATCAGTATTCTTATGTTCAGCCTATGTACTTACCCTCAAACACATCACTACTTCGTGTTCTTAACGGATTTAAAAGTAGGAAGGTACCTTTTGAGGCTATACAAGGTGAAGTCATTCTCTTTGGCAAAGAACAGCCTCTGGGAGACGTGCTGAGGACAGGCTTGGCTCCCCCAGATTTGCGGGGAGGAGTATGGCTATGACTCTCTATATAATACACGTAAGAATTCAAGCTATTGGATTATGCTAGCTCCTACCAGGCCAGAAAGCCCAAGAAGCGCAAAGAAGGAAGGCTAAAAAAAAATCCTCCAAAGGAAGAAAATGTGCAAAAAACGTTACAAGAGAGGCAGGAAGAAAGTCCCACATTTTTTTAGAAATGTAGGTATAATTCTTTGAGCTCTAACAGAAACGTGGACGGGGAATTCCTCTGACACAGTGAGGTTGTCTCTGCTGTGGCTGAGTAGCCCTGCCAGGAGGTTTGTTGAACAGGACAAAATTCCAGCTCCGTATTTTAATTTTCATGAAGGGTAATGCTGGGAAGCTGTTCAAAATTAAAAATAAATCTTTCAATAGGGAGACCTCCTATGTGGTCCGCCAGAAAGCTTTCGCTTCTCTGAGAGTTGTACATGTGCGACGCACTGCCTCATTATCCTGCTATGATTTGGAGGTCCCTAATTCAATATCAGTGGAATAGTTTATCTTTGATGAACAAACCCGATTCTTCATGGTAGGGCAAATTAATAACGTGGGCCAAAACTCTGGGTGAATGTAGCAACCATAAACTCTATCAAAGCTCCCCTAAGCATATTTACATACACACAATTATATTCTAATTGAACTTGTTCCTATCATTTCATTAAACTAAATTCCTTAGGGACTTTATAGACAATGATGGCTCGTTGTGGAAGGAATACATAGAACAAATGATTGTTAGCATTGCTACCTGAAAGCCACAGTTTCACGGCTGTCTGGTTTTGCCCAGTTTTCACGGGGTTCTTTCTTGTAACTTATTTAACAAACAGACACAGACCCTCCTGGGGTACCTGGTTTTATCACCACCACCTCTGAGACTCTCATGGCTGAACAGGTTTGTGAAGGTGACCTGACTCACCCAAGCTAATGTCTGGGCCAGTACCTGAAACCCGGGAGCACCCTCCTCCTCCCTGTTCCCGAAAGGACAAAGTTGCTTTCTTTTACAGTGATTGGATAATTAGTAGCATCCCTGTGTGCAGCCTGGCGTGCTCCCCATTGGTGAAACCAGACTTGGAGTAGCTGGGCACGGAAATGGTCTTTTGACGAGGCTTTGATCATTTAGTTGTGGAATGTGGTGTGAATGGGCCGGTGTTCTCACATGGTCATTTAAACCATTCTAATCCAAATCATATTGTTGAGGTCTTAAGAGGTAAATAACATGCTTTTCCTCCCCCTCCCGAGTTCAAACCCAGTTGACACTGGAGCCAAGACAAAGGGAACTCAGGATGTCAGCTTTATTGCTGATCCTCTGATTGAAGGATGTAAGCTTTATTTCTGTGGCCAGAAGGGCTGGTTCTAATGACATTTGCTGGGGGGTCACCCAGAGACTAGCTCAGCTGGCTGACTACAGGCTCCCCACAAGGAGAAAGACTGTGCTATGGAAGTTGTTCAGCCTGGACAAGTCTGTAGGTGTGGAGAGCAGAGGGGGTGTAGGACTGCTCCCATCGCCACCCCTGGGCACCCCCCACCCACCCCATGCCAAGAGTTGGAAGGAGCAACGAGCAGCGGGAAGGCAGGGGTGAAGGTAGGAAGCTCCACAGAAGTCACCTTTGGAAAAGAAGAGATGAGGAAAAGGCAATTCGTCCCTACCCTGTCACTTTCCTGTGTTACCTTCTAGGAGGTGCAAAGGGAAGTTCCATGAGAAAACATGTTCGCCCTCCTCTATCTAACATCCCCCAGCGACCGCTGTGTTTTCCATTTAGGAGGAGATGGTTCTGGTGTTTGTGAAAAATGAGCAAGCAGACTGCTGGGTGATTTGTTTTCTCAATGGCTTTTCTTTGGTTTACTTTTCCTTAAGTGGACCATCTCGGGCAAATGAATACAGGACATGTCACTGGGACAGAGAAATGCTGTATAAATGAAACAAGGTGTTCCTGGCCAAGCAACACAACCGTGAATAGTTTTGCTAAAAAAATGCTGAGATGGCAGCCCGCAGTAGATCTTACTATCACAAAGCCAGTTTGCACGTTTCCCTCCCTGAGTTCCCACCCCTGTCTACCAGCTCTGGGGCCGAGTCATACTTGAGGGTGTTTGGTTTATTTTAAATCATGATGAACTGCCATGGGTTGTCTTCCCTCCTAACCCTGAACTGCACCTGGGACAATTACACATGTACATATGTGTGTATGTACGCACATACACGTGTACGTAAACTCCACACCTAACATGGGGCTCAAACTCACTGCTCCTAGATCAGGAGCTCCAGGCTCTATCAACTGAGCCAGCCAGGCACCCAAATGATCACACTTCAGATTTTTATTTTGCAGGAGATCCTATTCTAGATACTTGACAATGAAATGGCATCTAGTGATCTCTCTTTGGCACAGCTGCAGTGTCCTAGTCACAAACATCTGTAACACACTGCGTTTGGAGGAGTTCAGATACTTGGTGGATTACATAATTGTTTGAACCTAGCTGATCTCTAAGATCTTTTCTAATTCTAAAAGTCTGTAATTCCAAGAATATAGCCATGGGCTATGAGCATGAAGAAGTAGGGCTTCTTCATGGCTGTTCAGAAATGGGCTCCAACAGCAATTTCAAGGATGGGGAAAAAATTCCAAATACTCCCACAGAGTTAGCAGAATGCACCTGAATCCTGCTTCCTCTCTACCTCCAAACCCAAACCTACCAAAGTCTTTTCTTTGAAAGGCGAAACAGTAAGCTAGCTGCATCACGGGGATAGTGAGTTGTTCAGCATGCATCCCTGGACATCTGTTAGTGTTGGGAGATATTTTTGGTTATCTCAGCTACGAGGGCCAGGACATCTAGTGGGTGAGAGCCGGGGATATGGCTAACCATCCTGTCATGCACAGGACAGCCCTACAGCAGAGTCATCTGGTTTGATGCGGCCACAGTGCCAAGATTGAGCAAGTCTGCTCTAGTGATACGTTTGATAAACAGATTTCATGACTTCATAGAAATGCCGACCTTCTAAGTGTTCCATCAAGATCCTGCCTTTGCTTGGTTCTGCTTCTCCATGCTGGGAACAGAATGCCCCCAACCCTGTCTTAGAGGATAGGCAGTTGGAAAAGGCCCCTTGGGACCTCTTGTGAAGAAACCCAGTTGCTTTACCACCGAGTGAACTGGTGCTGCTTGTTAGTTAGACTGGCCTTGTTCTCTAGGCTGGACAATTAAGACTGAAAGAAAATAGTACATTGATGGTGAAGTGACAGGACACCTCGACGGCATGCCGCCGCACAGTCCCTGGTAGATACTCAATACCCCTGTGTCAATTAACACATTTATTTATAGTAAAAACAGTGGACTCTTTATCAGGTAGCGATAAATTTAATAAAGCCAAAATAATGAGTAGAGAAAAGAAAATAACTAAGTGAAAGAGGCAGACTGTCTTTTACTACTCAACTGGTAGGTTCCCATTCTCTCTTTCTCTGTCATCTTTTAATTAGACATATTATGTTATTTGAGTAGGATAATGGAGAACAGTGGGAATTCTCATCCCCACTGGGTATAATTGCTACCTGTCTTCTACATGGTAAGAGGAAAGCTTCAGGGAGATGGTGGTAGAAAGGGAAACATCTTAGAGCAATTGAGTTAGGTAATGTGCACAATGCATGGTGGCACCAAATTTTGTGGGGTCTGAAGCTTAGACAACTTTTGTGTGATTTGAAAAAAAAAAAAATCCGACAAAATGATAAATATCAAATGAAGAAGAGGCTTCAGAAAGGGCCTTGGCAAATTTCTTTAGCTTCGGTGTGTATAATTCTTCTGTCTCTGATCAGATTGTAGGGAATGCAGTTGTCGAGTATGGGGCTCTTGTGTAATGATACCTACGGATAGAAAGGAACAGGAGGAAGGGAGAGAAGTCTGGAGGTCCAGTCTGACCTGGGGTGAGAGGCCTTGAAGAGCAAGGTCACCCTGGAGTGGGTCCTAAGCATAGCTAAGTGTAACAGGCAGCACCAGAGTGGCCTCAAATGTGGGTCGTGATCAAATTCACAGGCAGAAAGCACAGTCCTGGTGATTTTGGGGAATGGTAAGTAAAATACTAACCCAAATAAGATGTGACCAGAATGGAGGCTTTTCTGTAAGCTTGAAAAGGAAGGCAAGTGGAGTGAGGGGTGGGGAAGCTCTGTTGATGCTTTCAAAAGTATCCACTATCTGACTGTCAGTATGAAATATCTGACTTCTTTTAATGCCCTGATGCAGAGGTTGGCAAACTATACTACCAGGGGCCAAATCTTGATCCTCTGACAGGTGGGTACAACCCACTAAAAATGGTTTCTCTCTTTCAAAAGAATAATATTCTGCACCACTGGGAAATGCTAGACAATTCAGTTTTCAGTGTCCCTAGGGAAGGTTTCTAGGAACGAAGCTCCACGTCTTCATCCAGGTATCATCTGAGACGGCTTTCACAGGACAGCAGCAGAGTGCATGTCCTCCACAGCGAACATACTCACCATCTCACTCCTTGTGGAAAAAGGTTTGCCGACCCCTGCTCTGAAGTACTGCACTGAGAAAGAGCACGATTCAGGAAGGAGTCTGAGGGGATGTTGAGCGGCTAGGGTCATTTGTCACAAACCACCCTGGCCAAGGTTGTGATGGATTCTAACATTTAGGGCAATCTTACCTTCAGAATGGTTTTATTTTATGCAAAGATTTTTTATATTTATTTGATCTAGAGAGAACACAAGCAGCGGGATGCAACCAAGGGAGAGTCAGAAGCAGATTCCCCACTGAGCAGGGAGCCTGAGGCAGGGCTGGATCCGGGCACTGAGATCCTAACCCCAACAAAGGCAGACGCTTAACTGACTGAGCCACCCAGACACCCTTCAAAACAGTTTTAATATTTGGCAAGACACCTTCTGTTTTTAGAGATTTTTGACTATGTAAACACGGTTTCAGGGAATCAGGTCGAATTTCAAGCCTGCCTGCGCTGTCTTGTACCACGGGTCTTTTCCCAGTAGACACTCAGGTTTCAATAGAACGGGGAACGTGCTTAAGTGTTCTGATACGGCAGCGTTCAGGGCTCTTGAAAACGTGCATTCTGAGCAGTGTTGCAGGCTGGCTGGTGCTGGTAGCAGTTTTCTTCTTAAACAATCGTAGGCACTGCTCTTTGACATGGTCCCCTCGCCGAGATGATTTCTCGTTTACCTTTGGTTTCAAGTAAATCATGTCATAGTTTTCTTACTCCTAAGAAAGTCAAAGGAAAAACTCATGATGAAACTTGCTGAATATTAAATCAGAAATCTTTCTAAAGACATATTTTAAAATTCTTTCAACAAATCGTAGGGCGATTGCGTCAAGAGATTTTGCTGGGAAGTTGTTCGCCCATCCCCAGTGGTTGGTATGTGATCATTAGTACCTCTCAGTGGAAGCTGGTTGGAGAGTCCTTTCTGTGCCTAAGTAATTATAGGCCCAAACAAGCACACAATGGGCTTCAGAGAAGCCAGGCAGCGATTTTCTCATTAATAGCCCGGATCCAGCTATGGGTTCCTGGTTTAGTTCATAATGCCTAGGAAATGTACATTTAAAAACAAGGAGTACAATTTTTTTTTAAAAAAAGGAATAGTCTCTTGATTCTAACATTATACATAAAATAATTTTATGTCTATTGAGTATCGTTGCCACCTCTGTAATTATTAAGCATACTCACTAATTATGATCATAATTAAGAATAAAATAAACTGGGAGATGTACAATGGTACACAGCCGCTTGTGTATAGCACCGGGGCCCATGAATTTGTATTCAGGGTGGGTGCCACAAGTTCTAGGGAGGAGGAAAAAAATAGAAGGACCTACTAAATTATCCTGCTTCAAGGCTGACTGAGTAGCATAGACAAATGGTGTGTGTGTAGAGAACGAACCAGTAATTATTGTATGTAGATAAAAATTGCTTTGCAATTTTAAAAAGATGATAATAGCGTTGACCCTGGAACGATGCAGGGGTTAAGCGCACCTACCCTATACTGTCAAAAATCCACATACAGCTTTTGATTCCCCAAAACTCAATTACTAATAGCCTACTCTTACCAGAAGCCTTACTGATAACAATCGATCGACACATATTTTGTGCGTTATGTATATTATATACTGTAGTCTTACAGTAAGTAAGCTACAGAAGAGTAAATGTTATTAAGGGATTCATAAGGAATAGAGGATACATTTATAGTACAGTGTTGTATTAGGGGGAAAAAAATGTAAGTGAACCTGCCTAGTTCAAACCCATGCTGTTTAATAGTCAACTGTTTCTCTGTCTGAGGAAGTAGAAGTTTTATTTACACCCGTGACTGAGGACACTGTGTCTCTACTCCCATCCCTTCACTTTTACATCAATGTCCATATTCACACACACTTTATTTTTGGTGGGAAGGAAAATTCATTCTCCAGCTTTTACCCCAAACCCTTGACAGTGTATTTCTGATTCATTTTTCATTTCTTAGCGCTGTGCTCGTTACTTTGAACACTAACACTGACTTTGCACCCGCTGGAGAAGCTATCAAGCGATTTGAAAAATAAGTGCCTGGCGGAGATGAGAAATGAACAGTGCAAGACTAGCAAAGGTTTTAGATTGGTTTCTACCTTGACTAGTTATCACTCCAACTGGCTAAATTAATGACTACCTTCTCAGAGGGGCTCGAAGAGACTCTGGAGAGAGCTTGCACTGAGCCTTAATAAGAAGATCCGAAGAAACTTTATCAAACCTCCCATTAACCCCCTACTAATGTCTTTAAAGATTTTTTTTTTTTTCCTTTAAACACCAGGAAAACCAAGAGCCGTGCTGCAGGACTAATTCTGCATTGAGAGATCTTAAATCTATGGGGACTCATTAAAATGCGTGTCCATGTCATGCCCACTGAACAGAGCCTTCTCTGCACGCCCACATCTGCGTGCTGTTTTCATGTGGATATATAGTGAGAGAGCATTCCGTATGTTGTCTTCAGGTAAAGGCTTGTGAGGACATTTTTTTTTTTTTTTTTTTAGGTTTTGCTTTTAAATCTGTCAAGATAAGCAAGCCTAAGCTTTTATCCATCCACATTAAAAATAGCTCTTTTACTGTCTTCCCCCAGAGTCCAACTTTTGACCACCTCCCCCACCAATAGGCACACTTTTCCCTCCTTTGCCTGTGCCAGAAAAATGAAAAAGATTCCATACGTTGCCCCAGAGCTACAATAACAGAAAAGAAAGGTGGTTCCAGACATCAGTGTGGTCGCCTGCCTAGTGAACCCCATGGCTTCATTGGAAAATGTCACTAATGATTTGGTCTCACATGGGAAAGTGGGTACCCAGAGTGTGGTGGGAATTTGACGGAACAGTCAGCAAAATGGCTGTCAGTTCAGGCACAGTGCTGAAGAAATACATCTTACATTAAATTCCTTCTTCCTCTATTCTGATTAATTGGTCAGCTCATTCTAAAGGGGACTCTTTGTGGCTCTCCTGAACCATCTTTTTAATTTTATTTTATTTTTAATTTAATTTATTTTATCTTATTTATTTATTTGTTTTTATTTTTTTATTAACATATAATGTATTATTTGCTTCAGGGGTACAGGTCTATGAATTATCAGTCTTACACAAGTCACAGCACACAGTATAGCACATACCCTCCCCAGTGTCCATAACCCAGCCACCCTATCCCTCCCCACTCCCCCCCCAGCAACCTTCAGTTTTTTTTTTTTTCCTGAAATTAAGTCTCTTATGGTTTGTCTCCCTCCTGATCCCATCTTGTTTCATTTTCTCCTTCCCTATCCCCCCAATGCCCCCCCCCCGCCCTGCCTCCCAAATTCCTGTCAGAGAGACCATATGATAATTGTCTTTCTCTGATTGACTTACTTCGCTTAGCATAATACCCTCTACTTTTTGTTTTATTTATTTTATGACAAAGCACAAGGCAAGGGCCACTTTTCAAAGAAATCTATCTAAAATATCTTAAGGGGGTGGCGCCTGGGTGGCTCAGTGGGCTAAAGCCTCTCCCTTCGGCTCAGGTCATGATCCCAGGGTCCTGGGATCGAGCCCCACATCCGGCTCTCTGCTCTTCAGGGAGCCTGCTTCCTCCTCTCTCTCTCTCTCTCTCTCTGCTTGCCTCTCTGCCTAGTTGTGATCTCTGTCTGTCAAATAAATAAATAAAATCTCAAAAAAAAAAAAAATCTTATGGGTAAAATGACAGTGATTTGAAATATTTGTTCTATTTTGCGATCACTCTTACAAGGAGAGGAAGAGGGAAGAAGTGAAGAGTGGGCCACTCCTTTTTGCCTGGCATCTTCCATTGAGAAGCTCTGTGAATTTATTTCTCAGGCGGTTTGGCCTCACTGTCAAAAAGACTTCTTTAATGAAGGCTCTAGGGTAGATGATTTTTTTAAAAAAAATCTGTATCTTGGAACCTTTTGATGGTGATGTATGCATACAAACAAGACAAATACATAGCTTCAGCTTCTCAGTGGGTATTAAATAGGGACCTGCCACCAATAGGTTCACTGTATATAAGGAGCTTGGTAAGATCCATCCATTAGCACAAACACCGAGAGGGTCAAGCTCACAATGGCTCCCCAGAGAGTCGTCGTTGTCTATATAACATACTGCAAGCTGCAAATCTGCTTCTTGAATCAACTCTATTTTTTTTTTTTTTATTTGAAGCATACTAAGTGTGTATTTTGAGCATAGAGAAAGTCTAAAGATGGGCAAGAGAGTATAGATTCCTCCATCTTACCCTATCAAAGCAGGGGCACACATACAGATGGGTGAGGGGTTTCAGATATGCAACTAAGCTTAATAAATGTTCTTTCCACTTTCCAAGATAATCAGAATCTTTATTTTTTAATCTGAAAATTTTAGGTCATCTTAAGAGTTGTTGGTGTAGCTCTTGTTTGCACTGAAATCCACTGAATCCTGATTTTAGGAATCTTTCTGGGAGGATCCTTTGGGAAGCTTGGGAACTCTTGAAGCTAGCATCATCTCATTTCAACCCATTTTAATATAGGGGCATGATTATTATCACAGTATATAATGGGGATGCTTGTTGCTTTGTTTTCTGTTGAAAGCAGGGAGTACAAATATGGCAGAATATCAGCCTGTGGAAGTGAGTATCTTGTAACGAGAGCACAGGTCATAGAACTTAAAAAGCATAAATTGTGTTCGCTGTCCTCATTATAGCAAACCAGTGCCAAGTAGTCATCTAATTCAGGTGTGGCTCTAAGAGGCTGGTGATACATTGAAGGAATCTTTGTGTAATGTCAAAGGGTATTGTCTGGGTAAGAATGACCGAAGAGAAGCCCTTTAAATGTCCCTGTTAATTCTTCAGGAGTATAACCTTCGTTGCAGGTGTGCTTTGGGTGACGGCTTTTTCTCTTTCTTTCCAGCTCCTCTTCCCTTCTTGTTTCAGAACACACACGAAATACTCCCATAAGTGCCTGGAGTGTGCAGGAGACCCGCTCCAGGGTCTGTCTCGGAGACCACGCTGTGGGACTCTCTCTAGGCGATGTGTTGTTCTAATGAGGTCCTTGCCAGTATTTACAGATTGACTCCTGAGTGGAGCCCGTGATACTGATTTTCACACTTCAGCAAGTTGTGTTAAAGAGAGGCCCCAGTGAGATGCTGTGAACCTCCTAGTTAAAAAAGAAAGAAAAGAAAAGAAAGTTCAAGTCCTAAAACAATGATAGATTTCCTAATTCATCCTTTGTTATTCTTTATGCCTACAAAAGTTATCTTGGACAAACACAGATCCAGCTGGAGACATCTATTGGCCTTAATAACATTTTAAAATTTAATAGCTTGGTTGTTTCAGCTTTGGACTTATAATGCCTGTAGGAGTTTAAACTATCTGGACTATACATTTTGTTTCTGGCAGATACCCCAATGTTTTTTTAAAAAAATAATAATTCTATTGTTGCAAATTCCCAAGCTTAAAATTCCTTGTCATAAATTATGCTCCTTTCTCTAACCTCGATTGTAGCTTTTATGACAATTGCCAAAAAGATAGAGTTTCAAACATGAGGGCTTCAAGAATATCATTTCATGGCCACATCTTTGAGAGCATAGCATGTGGTGACCATTTGTATATGAAGCATTTGCAAAATGTGTTGGCTGTAATTTAACCCAAAGGTCTCCATCACTTCTCTCCATGTATCAGTCACTCTGTGCTTGTCTTCATAGCAAGCAAGAAACCGGGAGGGAAAGATTGAGCTCCAAGTAAAATGAAGGCTTCCTTAGGTATTACTGAAAAATCGGCTCCTCGGCATTTGTTCTCAGGCTCATGGATACTGCCCCTTGAGTATTCGACTTCCCTGAGTTCAGAACGTCCCCAGACTTCCATGTAGAGAAGCCAATTGGGGACATGAGGGAGAGTCACAGTAGTGCTCATCATCCTGATTTTTTCTTTATCCCCTTCCCCCCTCCACCTGCAACACTCTACTCTACCATCCATGGCCATCATTTCTCAGCATTTAGCCATTGTTCTTGAAGCCAAGCAACATTTGGACTTGGAAAAATTCCAAGTAGCAAAGAACACATAGATTTGCAACTAAAATTGTATTGAAATGTACCCTCAGCCTGTCTGTCTTATCCTGTCAGTGATAATCTGTAGCCTATAATTTCATGCTTCACTTTATTCTTTGTCTGATATTTTTCATTTCTGTGGGTTTTTTTTTTATTCTGTCCATGTGTTTTAAAATGCAATAAGAGAAAGTTGAGTTATTAAAAAGTAGTTTCAGATTTAAAAATAACAATGGCTGGTAAAAGTGGTTATCATTTAAGAGCGAATATCCTCAATTTCTGGTCACCATGACTTTTTTTTTTTCTTTTTTCTTTTTTCAAGCAGCTCTTGTGGTCTTTTTAAATGACCACTAGGAAAAATAGGTATCCTGTTGCAATTGGAAAAGTGATGGGGAATTGGATGGCTCAGGAGATGACTAATGGGACTCTAGACCTTTCTGTCTTTAGGTCACCTCCTTGAATCTGGACTGTATCATAAGTGGTCCAAGGCCTGACCATCTGGCAGACATTGAGTGACTATGGTAATGCAATTGGTCTCAGTCCAGGTCTTAGTCGACAGGTGTTCACATCATAAGTGACACTAATTGACTTCCTACTCTTTCAATTTGGAAGACGGTGGACTGTCTCTGAGACAGTGAGGGGGAAGGAGTTCGTCATGATGTATGCAGACTCCTTCGAAAGCCAAGGAACCCAGCGCCTTGAGCTGGCACCAGCCTCACATCATGCAGATGCTGCACTTGACTCTTAGGGGTTCTGTTAGCCTGGGAAATAAAAAATAGCAATCTAATCTCAGAAGATTTCCAATAACTCGGAATGGTGAATGCCACTTTTCCGTAGTTAACAGGAGCTTCCTCGTGGTGAGACTTTTCTCTTCCTCTTGTGTCACGGTGATTAGGTATCTCTGATGAAGATTATAGGTAAGAAAGAAAAAAGAAAATTGGATTCTGGGCCTCTGTGGTAACATCAGTCAGGCTACCTGTTTTTTTTTTTTTTTTTCTTTGTTTAGTGGTTGATAACTAGGTCACCCCTTCAGAACAGATGTTATGGACGGTCTACTCGTTGATGGAGAGAGTTGGATGTCTCTCTGGAATGCTCTTGTGAAATGAAGACCCATGTGAGAGAATAACTCTGAAACCTTTTTATTAACATAAATTTTGGTGTGCAGAATTTGAAAGCTTGATCCATCACACTTACTCCATTTTTCCAGGTGTCCAAACCCAGAATAAGCTCCCGTTTCACTCTCAGGCAGGTCATGACCTGGGGCATAATCTGACCTGACTTGGAGGCCAAGTAAAATGAGTACTATTAGTAGCACTAGTATTAGTAGTCGTGGTGCTGATTAGTACTGCTGGTGCTGGTAGTATTGATATTTTGCTGCCTGGAGTTTTGTTGGTTTAGCTCATGGCCTTTTTTTTTTCTCCTCCTCCTTCTTTCTTCTTCTTCTTCTTCTTTTGAAACTACACAGATGATTTGGATGTCCCTGTAGCAACAAAGCCACACTCCTGAATTAGTTATCACACTTGAAAAGTCAAGATGACAACAGTCACAGTGGATCTATTTATTGAAACAGACAGGCTCTTTTAGCAGAGTGATCAATGTCTTACCTCCTTCTGAAAGGCTTTTCCAGGCGTAGGAAATCATCAGGCATTTGATATAAAGTAATGAACAGGGCTCTTTATTGGTCAGTTTCTGGAGCAGGCTTTTAAGCACTTCTGCCTGTAAATGTAGAAACGTGAGTGTGGGAAGTAAAAGGCAACAGCAAAGATTTACTAGGTGCATCTATCTTCCTGGCTTTTAGAGTCTTTGTGATTAATACATCTTTAATAGGGGACTGATCTAGATGCTTCGGATGTCAAAAAGCTAAATGTTACAGCATTGTCTCCTTGGTTCCAAACACAGCGGGACGATTAGCAGCTGTCTGAGTAACAAAGAGAACCTGAAGCCCACAGCACAGCTTTTATTTTCCAGATTTGGAATGCCTGAAGCTCTCCAGTGCAGTTGACAGCTAGAGGAATAGAAGCCTTGATTCACAGCCACTCTCTATGCTGTATTTCTGCTCGGCAGAAGAGAACCTTTCCTTTATACCATCCTCCGTATTCCAGAATAATTTTGGCAGGCGTTGTTGGGCACGGAGGAGCTCCCTTTGCCCAAGGCTTGTCATCGTCCTTTCTAATCAAAACACATACAAAATAATTTCAGCCAAGAGTTTATCCTAGATACTTCTGGATCCACTGAGGTACAGTGAAAAGAGTCATCTTCCTAGAGGCATGCAGAGAAAAAAAAAGTTATCTCATTCATTCTTGCTAACTTTGCCCATTTAAAACGGTTGTCTTTCTCAGGCAAATTCTTATAAATTGCCTTCCAGTCAAAAGACTTGTTTTCCTATTAGTCTCAGACTGGCATTCTTACTTAACAGGAAATACACACTGAATCCTGCCATGTTTCTGTTGGCAAATATTGGGCTACCCTTGTTGGAACCTGCCAACAAGTTTCTTAGTAAGCAAATAGAAAATAAAACAAGCAGCTCTCAATGAAACAGAAGACACACTTGAACTACCTTGGAGACACTCAGTGCCCGTAGTCATCTTCAGTTACTTCTAGGGGACATGGGCCTTCCTTCCAAGTCGAACTGTTACTCACCTTTTTTTTTTTTTTCTTTAAAGATTTTATTTATTTATTTGACAGAGAGAGAGAACAAAAGCAGGGGGAGTGGGAGTGGGAAAGGGAGAGGCAGGCTTCCCACTGAGCAGGGAGCTCGATGTGGGGCTCGATCCCGGGACTCTGGCATCATGACTGGAGCTGAAGACAGAGTCTTAATAACAGAGCCACCCAGGCGCCCCTGTTACCCCCTGTAATCCTACAACTGGTTTGGCTATACATGTAGTAATGTTAATTTAAGATAGTTTTTAAAGTAAAACAAACATTTAAGAAATTCATTTTCTTTACTACAGAGAGTAGGAATTGCTGTGTGGCTCAAATACGAAACAGAACAGTTAAATAGTTAGAAACGTCCTAATTTGCAAAAACTCAGATCTTTCATGACACCTTTAGACCTTTACCCAGAGGGTTAACAAAAGATACTGGGTGGGTCTTTCTAATACTAACTTTCTTATTCCATCCTTTATATCTTAGTTTTAGCCTTTTGATTATGAACTATACACATGTACAGAAAAGTGGATAAGCCACGAATGTACAGTCAGTGAATTATCCCAAAGCAAACACCTGTGTAACCATAAACCAGAGCAAAGACTAGAACATTGTCAACCTTCCAGAAGCTTGCCTTTTACCCCCACCCCCTCCCCTAACTTCAATTACTGTTATTTTCTTTTGCAGTTGAATTGTTCTATTTCAGAGAGTTCTCTTCTTAGGTCTTTAAGTAGTTCTCTGGTGAGGTGATTCATCTCCAAAAGCTTTTAAGCTTTGTCTGTGAACGGAGGTCATGTCCAAGTTACTTCCGGATTTTTGGTGACCAAGAATGAATGGGGACAGTCGTATACCTAAGTAACATATAACAGATGTAGGGTATGCTGTTACTCAGGCTGGTGATGCTTTGGGAGAGCAAGCTATTTAATGTTCAAATCTCTCATTTCATACAAGTGCCAGGAGGGGAGAGACTGGAAGCCTCCTGTGGCTTAGTGGTTGAAAATGTGGACTCTAGGACCTGACTTGTGAATTCACCACTTACATACTGTAACTTGGGGCAAGTCACTCAAACTCTCTGTACCTTGATCTCCTTACTATAAAATGAGAACAATAATAGTACCTGCCTCATAGGGTTTTTCTGAAGATTGTATGAATTAATTCTTGAAAGACCTTTTAAAC
This sequence comes from Mustela nigripes, assembly GCF_022355385.1. Taxonomy (NCBI): domain Eukaryota; kingdom Metazoa; phylum Chordata; class Mammalia; order Carnivora; family Mustelidae; genus Mustela; species Mustela nigripes. The sequence goes on along the minus strand of NC_081559.1, from coordinate 30,702,405 downwards.
GGTGCTTGGTACATGGCAGTTAACAAATGCTAATTTAGTGAGTGTGTGTTTATAGGCATAGGGTACAGTAGGAGGCTCGTGTACTTTCGAGTCAGGCAGACTTGGGTTTACAGTCTCATTTTATAGCTCCGGTACAATTACTTACCTTCTGTGTGTTGCCTAAGTTTGCAAATATGAATTTAAAGGTGATAATTACAAGTAACCTCAGAGAGCTGCTTGGTCGAAATGGTGGTAAGCGGGTGCCAGTGCCTTGTGGAGGCGGCCAGATACGCTCACCTGCCCCCTCTTCTCAGTTTTCCTCTGATCGACATGGTCCAAGCCTTTAACTGTGTCAGCTGTTAACTCTAGGCAGTGGAGACCAACATTTTTCTGAAAAGAAAAGCCATTTTTTAAAGGACTTTATTTATTTATTTGACAGCTGGAAATCACAAGTAGGCAGAGAGGCAGGCAGGGGGTGGGGGAACAGGCTCCCCGCTGAGCGGAGAGCCCGATGCGGGGCTCGATCCCAGGACCCCGAGATCATGACCTGAGCCGAAGGCAGAGAGGCTTAACCCACCGAGCCACCCAGGTGCCCCAGAAAAGCCATTCTGAGAACCCCACTGTCTTTTCCCATGGAATGTTAAGACAGGCTCCGTGGAATCTTTGAGCCCAGTAATTTGTGATTCTGCTGAACTCATTCACTGGGAGAAGACCTGCAGCCGGTTGTGTCCCTGCAAAGCTGCACATCTGCTCCTAGAATTGCTGACCTCGGGGCAGTGCTCCCCAGTCTCTTGCACAAGTGAGTAGCTATCTGCTTACAGTGCCCGAGCTGTGGCCTGAGGGTCTGGGAGGGAACCCGAAACCACTCAGGCAGCTTGAGACCACAGCTCAGTCTTCTGGAACCACCGGAGTATTTAGTTAGTTACCATCTGCAAATGTTCTGTGCAAAAGGCCTCTTTTTTGTGAATGGCTCCATGTTACCTGAATGAGTACCTGCTGTAACCCCAAATGTCTGTTAGTCATTAGTAGATGAGGGGGGATTTGGGTCTGGACCTGAACAATATTCAGCCCCAATAGAGGGTAGGGTAGAGAAGATGGAGAGGCCCAAGATCACTATTTACATAATAGGTCTGAAAAAGGAATAATCACTTAAATCTACATCCTATTGTCCAGAATTCAGTCACAGGAACCCTCCAGCCTGAAAAGGAAACGTAGTCCTTGTCTGAGCGGCCCCATCCCAGAAGGAGTTATTTGGGGGAGGGGTGCTCACATCTTTGGACACTTAGACACAGAGGCCAATCTTAACACCTTCCACTTGCTTGTGCCAAGACGTCTCACAAGGACCAAGGATAGTGTCACATTCTGTTGTTCAAAATTGGGTTAACAGCTCTCTCTCAAAGATTTCTCTACAATGATCTGCCACCCATTTCTCTGGAGAAATAAGTAAAATAAGAGTCTGAGCTTTGTAAGGGCTTGCTCTCGGTTCACTTAGTTAAGGCACCATTAGTGTCCCAAATCCAGATTCTGAAAATCTCCGGAAGCATGGGTCTTTGCAGACTTTTGGTAAGTGTTACTGTACCCTGCTTTATTTTATAGTATTTGTTTAAAATCGACTCTGTGTCCTGACCTTGGAAGGAAATCACTTTCAGGGTGGGGGGGCGGTAAGGAATGGATCCCTCATATATTTTAAGTGTACGCTTAATATATCCATATTTAAATATAAATCAACTTCCTTGAATTCAGTCTTCTAAAGAATTTAATTGAGAATTTGGTGCTCTGTTTTTTGTTGAATAGGAAAATAATTCTGTATCAGTTTTGGAGTAATCAACTTTTTCTGTACTTTTTTTTTTAACACAATTTTACAATTTTATTTCTTGACTCTGATAAAATGTGCTTAGGTGCTTATTAATGATGCGGCAGCTAGATGCTGAAGTTGTTACGTTGAGCAGAGCAGAGTTGTGGAGGGAGGGTGGATGGGACTTGAGTCTTTTTTAATGATTTTTATCTAAAAAATAGCAGAGGGTTAAGCCAGCTGGTTCAATGTAGTGGAAATGAAATCATATGTCTATGAAAACACTTCACACTGTTGAGTACTATAAAATACTGCAATGATCATAGTAAAAGAAAAAAATTACTCACTGGTGTTTAGTGCCATAGATAGTGCAAAGCTCAGAGGAGAAATCCTTCCTTCCTTTGGTGAGATGTAGAAGAAGAAAGCAATTAATATTAGCACCAGCGTTCTTAGCATTTCTGTGACGGCAAAACCCTTAATCACAAGGATATCATTAGTGCTCTGAAGCATTTAATTTTGATGCCTGACAGCATTTTAAAATGCACAAACCTTTGATAAAGAGCAAATCAGAGCTGCGGTGTTGAAATGAGAAAGAAAGAGGGAACAAAAACCACCTTAAGCCCCAAGTAATTAAATTTAAATATGCCGTTTGCATGAAGCAGAGATATGTATAAACTGTGGGTTTATTTTTCCTATCAGTGAAAGACCCCTGAGTAAACACTGGCTCTTACATTCAGATCTGGGAAGGGGGCACCCTGCTGTGGTTAAGAAGTGTGCTCTTCCTCCTAGCACTGGGCATTGTTGGACCACTGACATCTCTGGCTTTGGGTTTCTTGACTTTCCTAAAGGGCTGTTTCCACTCTTCCTTGCCTGCAGGCTGGAGAGCTTTCATCGACTCTGCTTATTTCCTGCCTTCCTCCCTCCGCCCTCCTAATTTGAGCCAGTAGTGAAATGCAGTCGATCTGTTTGAGCTGCTCCTTTCCCCACTCAGGGTCTCCCAAACTGTTTTTAATTCATGGCTCCTGATGCTGGACCCAAGCAAACAGTTCGATAGCCTGCAGTGATTCGCAAAGACTCCTTCCTGCCTTTCTTGGCCCAGTGTCTTTTTTTTTTTTCCTTCCTCCTCTCCATCCTATTTTGGTGTCATGAGTGCCAAACTGCTGCAGTAAAACGACTTGTAGGTGTTTAATGGCGAGTCATTGAGGAAGCGAATAAAAGAAAATTGTAGCACTTGCATCGGTGGGGAGCAAGGGGAACTGCTGAGCTTTGAACCAAAGACAGTTAAATTTACCATTTTCTTAAAAGGAGCCTCCTCTGTTTGACATCAAAGCATCTCCTGTAATTCTTCGCTGTGAAATGTACCACTGTTAGAGAGGCACGATCGAGCCCCTCATCTGTGCTGTTCCTGTTTATGGGGAACACACACTTTGATAAAACCCACACGTGCCTTCTGCATGCATGTGGCCAGGTCTCCCACCAAACGTAACCACAGGTACATTGCAAATGGGGATTCTATTTAGAAAGCACTTTCAGTTTCTCAGAGATCTGTGGAATTTTGAATACAGAATTATTTGAAGGGGGGATAATTTATTTTGGCTTTCTAGTAGAAAGCTTAGATCATTCAACCCTTCAAGCTTTGGTGCGTTTTTTTCTTTTGTCCTCTGTGGTGGTGGCTCCATCTTTAGAAAGTGAAAATATTTTACTGTTTCCAGTGTGTGTGTGGGAAGATCTCCCTTCCACGTGCTTCATCTTGCTGTCCCGACCCTGACCGCAGAGGGCTCTGTTACCCGGACACTTCATCAGTGATGTCCCTCTGGTGGAATTTCAGGGATACACGCAATACCTAATGGCTTCTTCGGCCAGTCACTGACTTGTTCCCACTAGCACATCTTTGGAGATAACTATAGGTTTAAACAAGAGAGATGCTTAGGGCCCTTTCTGGATATAGGATTATGACTTGGCAAGGGGAGGGGGATTTCAATGCTATGATATACCTTTATGGTGAGGAGAACTATTTAACATGCCCTCGCAAGATAGAGGTGAAATGCTGACGGGATTGTCAACATCTCTGTAGACCAAAAGAGCAGCCCCTCAAAATGCTGTCTGTGACAGGTGCAGTGAAGACTGCTTTTAATGTTAATTCACATTTGAATGACATTTTACAACCTGTATGTTTGGGGGGGGGCGCTCAGAAGCCTCTCATATCTCTTAGAAAACAGAGACTCCATTTATAATTAGAATTGTCATTTGCTTTCCTCCTAATTGTCAATTATTTTAGTTAACCTAAATAGCAAAACCAGACCCACAGAAGGTCATCTGAAACAGGTGCAGATGAAACGTTGTTTTAAGGATGACTGACTTCTGGTACTTCATATTTAGAAAACATCTCCCTGTCTACAGAGATTTTCTCAAGACTATTTTAACATTTAGTTTTTGGTTTGACAAGTTTATTGGGCACTCACTATGTGCCAGACATGATTGAATAGTTTGGATATCGATATGGACAAGGGAAAGCCCTACCTTTATGGTAATGGCTCACACGCTGGTATCTGGAAGGAAGGTGTTTTATAAATGGGAGAGCAGAGGCAAGAAAATTTGAGTGACTTGGCCAAGATGGCAACTGGTAAATTTCAAACCCAGAATTACACCCAGAATCTTTCTAATAGTCATCGATCTTCCACCAAATTAGTGAAGAATACCTTTAAGAATATGAGTCAAAGATATTTTTATCTTTATCTCATTTCACATGTCCTAGGTGAGCCCTCGATGATCACAGAATCAGAGTACTAAGTAATTTCAAGAAATTATTTCAAGAAAATCCCAGTCATACTCGGAGCAGGTGCACCTCCGTTCAGCCATCTTTCACCTTTCTGCCTCCTGTTAGCCACTGTAAATCTTGACCTACCCTCATAGCCTTACTCGAAATCCTTCCATGGTTCTTTCTGGAATTTACAATGTCCTCTTCCCTATTCTGGTTTCTTATCTCAGCCAGTATCTTTACTTAGCCAAATACTGTTTAACTGTTTAAATATAAATGCCTCTTTAGCTCTACTTTGGATTTTAAGTTCCTGGAGCAGAGACTTAAAGGGCATTTGTTGAATGATTGAACTGGAACGTCAATGTGATTTATAAGCAAAAAGAAAAGGAAGTCAAGAATGTGGTTTGGACTAAAATTACTCAAATACCCTTGAGAGTCATAGGATGTGGTCTCAGATAACAACATCTCGGGACAGGAAAATGGACATCTGTCAATCATTGGAAATATTGCTTCTAACATTTGAAAACTACGGACTTGATTAAATTACGTCACAGACCTTTCTTTAAAACCACCCTCTGATAGCTCCTGTCTTTGTGATCTTTACATCCTTCAGTCATCTTTCTCAACCATCCTACTGTCAGGCGAGCATGACCAGCCCTCCTTGTTGAGTGTTATGCTAAAACTCTGGCCATCAAAGAATGCCTGCTTATGTCCAGGGGCACAAAACTTTCCTCAAAGCAAACACCTCCTTTATGAAGGAAGTCTGTGGGTGGGTAGGAATGTTTCCAATCTGTCTCTTTCTTGTAGTGAGGCTCCTTACATCAGCCTTCATCTTCCTCCTGGCGTCCCCTCTGACTCTTGTAGGTGTATTGCATGTCTAAAAACACAGTATAATAAGGAAGCAGCCACCCCATTCTTCTTCCCATCACCACGAGAAAATGTGGGTAAGAAGAGACTTAGCAGGAACTGCCTCCTCTTGAGTTCTAGAAAATGGGTGTCTTCTCTGTAAGACTATTATAAAAATTTCCTCATCTATTTTGTTGTTGTTAATTCAGAAGAGGCTGAAGGATCAGATGGGGCTTCCTTTGATACCAACGACTGTGTGTGATTCAGCTTTGTCTGCGCTTTTCCATCTCTGCCTTATTCCACAGGTGCTCATTAAGAATGTGCTTGTGGATGAGTCAATCCTGAGGAAAAACTACATCTCCACAGGTTTCGGAATGTAAGTTAGAGAAGTGAGAGACAAGCAGCACCTTTTTTTCTGCTTGGTCTTTTTATGTTGACTAAAATTTCCACTGTGGTGAGAAACCCTCTTTTTAAAGTAAGGCATTGATATTTCATAGCTCCTTTTGAACCATATTTTAAGGGCAAGAATGTTCAATCTGTTATTCTATCGGTCTATTATCTTATAATTTTGTTAGCAAAGAGCAGAGCCCTAGGGTGTTGGGACCCAGGATCCAAACCATTTCTAAATTGAGAAAGGCTTGGTAGTGTTTACTAAAATGTAGAAACCTAACAGTGGTGGCCCCAGAGATGATTTTAGTGAAGACCCATATGGAAGTCCTGTAATACTGAATTGCCCCGTGTGAAAATTAAGTTTCTTTTCAATTCTCCCTCAGTTGTTCCCATTATTCCAAGGCTAGAATCTCAAGTTGGTGCCTGGATTATCCTATTTTGGGTAATGCAGGGAGAGACAAGAATGTCCAGCAACCACTGATGGTATTGTTTACTCACATACTCATTTTTAGGGTTACCTGCTGTTAACAGGGTTTTATTTATATCAGTAATGGGAAGTTTCTTCTTAACTGTAATTCGAGTCAGTGTAGCATGTGGGTTCAAGAACACCATTAATGAAATCATAGCACAAGTTGTAGAAGGATGTGGCAGCAATTACCTGAATGGCATGAGAAGACAAGCTTGGGAACCATTGGAGTAGGAGAATGATCGAGAAATGCCATTGCCAAGTGGCTCATCTGGGGAAGCAAGCCACGGCCGGGCACACCTGGCAGGGTGACCGCTTCCAGATGTGGAGATGGAGGCTTTGTTAGAAGCAGGGTGGGAAGGTCAAGGGAAAAACCCGTGGGTGGCTTATAATGTGAAGCACACAGCCAGACTGCCTCTTCCCTCCAGAGTGGCAGCCCTGTAAAGCCCAGTGTTTTTCCTTCCCAAGCTGGTGTTCTTTGTACCAGAGACGGTAAGGCGCTCTCTTCAGGGGGAGGAATGGCCACCATGTTTGACTGCAGAGCAGTTGCATGTTGTAGTCGGTGTATTTTTTCATCTCACTTGGTCATGGATTGCTTTTTTCACTGTGGCCTGATAAAAATGCTTCTCTGAAAGACCTCTGTCCAGTAAGAATTCAGGCATGACAGCCACACAGCGTAATACCTTTCGGGAACTGGAACTGTTCTACTTTCCTCTTTCATCTCATCTCCTTAGGCAGAGTCAGCACACACGGTTGGTTTATTTACACGTTTATGCATATGGATTTTTCCAAGTACGACTGCATTAGAAATAGTCTACACAATTATATGGGGGACGCCCTGCCTGTGGTATTGTGAGGAGTTCGGTTGAGTTCATATCCCCCTTGAATGGTCACAGGAACACCGCTGCTCTGGCTTCTAAAATGGAAATCAGGTTCATTGCCCACGTGCAGCTGTTTAGTGATAACCCAGTCAGAGAGAACCAAGCTTAGTCAAGGGCACCCCAAGGGCAGCCAGACAGTTCTTTCCCGAAGATTCTGTTTATTATCAGGATCTGACCCAGACCATTTCTGAGAGAAAGTCACTGTGTAACTCGATGATCCCCCGCCCCTTCCTCTGCCGCTTTCTTTCGAAAACCCTGGCTTTTCTATTTCACGTCCCAATCCTGAACGTCAGTTTAAAGAGCCCCTTTTTATGGAGTGTATCCTGAAGTGCTCTGTTAGACAATATATGATTACCTAGAGTGAAACAGCTTTTCACAGCCGGGCAGCCTTCTTAGCCTTCTTACCGTCTCTGTATTTAAGAGAGAGTCCCTCCTTGCAGTTGGCTGGACAATGGTTGCATGTCAACCAGTAAGGAAAGAGAGAGAGAAAATGTGTGTGTGCGCTTGTGTGTGTGTGTGTGTGTGTGTGTGTGTGTGTGTGTGTGTTGGGGGGAGGGAAGCCTAAATGCAGCTAATGAGCACATTTCCGTTTTTCATTTTCTTCAGATGTTCAGTGGCTTCCATATGTCTGCTGTGTGCAGCTCTGCTCACCCAGTTTGGCGTTACTAACCTTGGGGTTGCCTTTGATGGAGGACATGTGTATCCACTATGCCTTTCATTGGTGTTTATGCCTGAGGTTCAGTCTGGAATAGCTTTGGGGGGAAAAGAGTGGGAGAGGGAAATAGGGCAAGGGGTCCGTGTGCACGTTCGCTTGTGTGTGTATGTTGGGAAAGAGCAGGAGAAGGACCCGACGCTATGTTGTTGTTCCTCAGTGGACTTTTTGTGATGGTTTCACATATTTCCACAATTTGGTAGCAAACAGGATTGTACATTCAGTTGAGGGAGGCCCCTAATCTCTGGTTCTACAGACCAGCTTTGTTAGGTAAGTGGACGGGTTTCATGAATGCTCCCCTTCTCCCCAGAGATGGCACATTTGTGTCACTGTCAGTCCCAGCAGAGCTTGACGACAGCGGGAGATGTGACTATCACAGTGAAGACGAGGGCAGCCTGGTTTTATAAATCTGAAGAACCCCTGCGAACACAGCCAATAGAGGGCTGCTTTTGCGTCTTTCTCAGTGGGAAGAAGAAAGTTTGCTACTCAGCCAGCAAAAGCAGTATTTCAGCTTCTTATAAAAATAGCTTCAAAACGTCACGCATGTCCAGAAAGATCATCATTGTTCTATTTGGGCTCTTCATTATTTGCATCACTGCGTCAAACTGGAAACTTAGCCACAGTTAAACAGTACTTGTATTTATATTGGAAAGGATAGAAATTGTTTGCACTTCCTACCGTCCCGTGGGAAGAGTGGCAGATTCTCCTGCTTGTATAAAATTAACGATCAGTAAGATGACCACTTGGAAACATGGGATGTAGGAGGAGATGCAGTTTTACGGAACTTAAAAGGAGGTCTTCCAGTGGATGTCACGACTTGCAAAAAATAGAGAAGGAGGTAGCGTTCTCCATAGATTTCGTGAAGAATGGCTGCAGGTTCTGTGGAGGTGATGCTGTAGGCTTTTACCTCAGAGAATATCTTTCTAAGATCAACCATACACCAGCATATTGGAAGGAACCATAAAAATGGTATGCTTTTGTCCTGGCGAAGACTGACACAGGAATCTGGGAAAGATGAGATAGTCCTTCACACCTTTCTTAAGTAAAATGAAATTATTGATTGCTTCCCCTTTTGTTTTTGTTTTTCCCAATAGCACCTTCCTCCATTGCTTTGGTCCAGGCGAAAGAAGTTACAAGATACAGTGTTGCTCTGGCTTGGCTGGAACCAGATAGGCCCAATGGGGTGATCTTGGAGTATGAAGTCAAGTATTATGAGAAGGTATTACTTGAATGAGCAAGCTTCCTTCCCTCTCTTCTCCTGACCATCCGTCCCCCACTCCTTCTCTCCTTCCCTCTTTCCTTCCTTTTTCTCTTTAGATTTAGCCAGTTAAAAATCCAAAACGCTAGTGAATCTCAAAACCAAATGCATTTTGTTCCCCAATCGAATCCAATTACGAATTTTATGTATTAACTTGCTTATCTTGAAAAATAGGAAAAATACATTGTGTTCTAATATAACCATTTTTTCTTTCTAGTAATGGAAATCAAGATAACTAAACGGTTCTTATATATAAGCCTTCTATCAGTGAGAGTGACTCATAAAAGTCGAAATAATGATCTGTTTAAGTAGATCACTGCTATTCAGAATCAAGGTGTGGGTTTTGATGACTTTTAATAGAAAATCAGGGAAGGAAAATTACATTTTCAGCCTCTTAAAGTTATAGAAAGACATTATTTTTACAAATAACTTGTCTCCCTTAAAGGACAGAATTCTGAAGAGAGCTATTTGCATTCAAGATTGTCTGGAAAATGAACAATTGACTTCTCTTTCTTTTTAAAGATAATCACTTATTGGCTTCCTTATTAAAAGCAGAAAGGGGACAGGATTTATTTTTTCACTAAAACCAGATTACAGCATTTTTGACATTTTCTAGACAGAAAATAGAAAAAGATGAGAGACCTTCTTACGGTTATTTCTGTTAAATTGCTGTGGACTGAGAAGGAAATGATCTGATTTCCTTTTTAAAAAAGATCATAAGTCAGGATCTGCATATGGTCAGTGTCAACAGTGATCACACCCAAACCCCACATGTCCTTCAGAGTCCGAGATCTTACAATGGTACTTCCAACATTGAAGTGAACAGGAGGTTTAGAGTTTATTCATCTCTGTTTACTTTCAACTTTTTAAAATTTTATTTATTTATTTGAGAGAGAGGGGGCGAGCAGGAGTGGGGTGAGGGACAGAAGAAGAAACAGACTCCCCACTGAGCACGGAGCTTGACGTGGGGCTCGACCCCAGGACCCTAGGACCACGACCTGGGCCGAAGTCAGACACTTAACTGACTGAGCCACCTAGATGCCCCTTACTTTCAACTTCTAAGTATACTGGCTTGGTTCCTTTAATTATGTGCCTAGAGTAAGTGGGGGATTTATTTTCCCACCTTCTCTAATGTTATTGCCCCACGATGCAGGATCAGAATGAGCGGAGCTACCGCATCGTCCGGACGGCTGCCAGGAACACAGACATCAAAGGCCTGAATCCTCTGACTTCCTATGTGTTCCATGTCCGCGCCAGGACAGCAGCTGGTTATGGTGACTTCAGTGAGCCCCTGGAGGTCACAACCAACACAGGTACCAACTTCTGAGGCCCTTTTTACAGTACAGGTAAAATCATATTACAGTGAGATCCAAGGAACTGTACCTGATTTCTGGTTAGGCGAACATTCTGTTGGCAATGAACATGGTTTGAGATGACGATGTCTGTAACTTAGAAAAGCTCATGCTCTTTAATTAATTAGCTAATTAATTATTTTATTTATTTATTTGACAGAGAGACATAGTGAGAGAGGGAACACAAGCAGGGGAGTGGGAGAGAGAGAGAAGCAGGCTTCCCTGCTTAGCAGGGACCCCAATGTGGAGCTGGGTCCCAGGAAGCTGGGATCCATGACCTGAGCCGAAGGCAGACGCTTAACGACTGAGCCACCCAGGCTCCCCATCTCATGCTCTTTAGAAAAGAGCATTTTTTTCATATTAACTGTTCTGTCTTTTCATGTGATCAGAAAGTGTTTTCTTCTTTTTCTTATTTTGAATCTTCTACTGATCATAGAAAAATGGAAGTGCTAAGTGGACGAATTGAGAGTTGCATAACTATCTTAAAGAAGTTAGGAAGTTTTCTCCTAGGAAGAGTAAAGAAGGGACTGGATTTATTTTCTTTTATTTATTTTTAAGAATCTGTTTAAATCAAGTCAGATCAGTTTGTTGTTTTTTTTTTTAAAAACCCTTTGGACAAACATCAACTCTCAGCATTGTGAGTTGGACTCATTGATTGACTTGAAAATATGAACAAAGGAGATGCCCATTGAGTAAGCTGGCTGTATAATTAACACATCGAGATTGAGCTTACTGGATAAGGAGATCATAGAGAAGAATCTTCAACATCAGTTCTAGAAAGTAATTTTCTTCATGAATTATTAAATAAAGTAAGAGTGAAAAAGAAGAGAAACTACTCTAGGATTGAATCTGATGGGGTTTGACAATTGTGAGCGATATTTCTGGAAGGCTTCAAGGAGGAAGTGGCATCTGATCTGGTCAATAATGAGCAGGTTTTTTGATAGATTTGGAGAGGGGGATGAGCAGGGATTCAAAATTGCTTGTCCTTTTTGAAATTTCCAAGTGTCTTTCATTAAATAAGAGTTAGGGCTGAAACCAGAAAAGAAGAAAAAGCAATGGGTAGTAAGGTTTACCAGAGGGTTTTGTGAGTCTTCTGGTTGAAGTTCTTCCTACAAATATATAAAAGAAAAGTCTTCATCTCATTAAGGTTGTCTTAGAAATGCTGTCACATAAATACTTAATCAAAGGGCAAAAGAGGCTGTGAGCCTTCCCGGTGGCTTCCAACCTTGATTACTCGTGACCCAGTCAGAAGTTCTAGCTCATAGGACCTTCCCAGAGGTGATCCTTGTGTAACTGTCTTTGCCAGTGCCTTCCCGGATCATTGGAGATGGGGCCAACTCCACCGTCCTTCTGGTCTCCGTCTCAGGCAGTGTGGTGCTGGTGGTCATTCTCATTGCGGCATTTGTCATCAGCAGGAGGTAAGCACTTAAGCCACTCGCTGCCCACCCCCACCCCCATCCCACTTTTTATGAGGGAGCTTTTTGTCTCCTCCCGCAAAGCTGAGGCTTTTGATTAGCATCATAAACAGGGCATGTGTATAGCCAGCTCCTTCCTCTTGGCTTTGATCTCCGCACACCGCTATGGGAGCTGCTGGCTGCGCCTGCCCTGGTGGCGGCCCTCACAGCTGAGAGTCCTGGAAAGACCCAGCTATTTCCTGGAAACCCAGCCGAGAAGCAAGCCAATGAGCGATTTCCAGATTCTCTAAGCTGTAAGGTGTTACATTTATACCTCTCTTAAGCTTAGACTTACTGCCGGAGGCAAAAAAAAGAGGCCATATAAAACTTGGGTCCAAAATTTAAGCTTTGCCATTTGCTATATTACTTAAACTCTTCGAGTCCTTTTGTGTCCCTTTTATAAAGTACGGATAGAGGATCTCAGAGATCTGTCTCTTAAGAGTTACTGATGGGAGAATTTTGATAGGTAAAGTAGCTAAATCCAGCACACAGTAGGCGCTTCAACTTGAGTTTGGTTGATAATAATTGCAACCAAAGCAAATGATGGAGTGTTACACTCGGTCTTCTTTTGGGAGAGGCCATCACCATTTCTAGAGAGTTTCCATTAAGCACACTGTGGGCATGGCATTGTTCTTGGAAATGAATTTAAAACAGCAGATTGCTTAATTCTGTGTAAGTCTACAATCTAATGCGATACTTGAAAACCAATCTAGAAAAGAAAAAAAATTAAAATGGCTTGGCAGTCTGTTTTTCTGAACCACTTTTCCTTACTGTTGCTGCTCCCATCTGCTTATTAACACTACTCAGAGGCTCCAGAGGAAAGGGGCAAGAGGGGACAGCCTCTCATCTCTAGTATGTGCCCACATCTAGGCTTCTCCAGCCTTCAGTCCCCTATGCTATCAACTATTTCACAAAGAGGGGCTTTTGGCAAAAGAAGGGCAGAACCTGGGGACATCAAAATAATCCTCTTCAGTATAAGCCTTTTCCCATTACAGAAAAGGAACATGATACTGAGGAAGACAAAGTACTTGTCTAGAATTATTACTTTCCCTCTGTGGGAGAGCTACTACTGGACACCCAGTCGCCATGATCAGCTCCCTGCCCTGTGTCTGCTGTGTCCTCTCTCTCTCTGCCCCTCCTGTTGGTGATCTCATTGATGTCTCAACAATGCCTCTGGCTCTCGCCACTGGCCTGAGCAAGCCATCACACTCTTTGCTCACTTTGCGGTACATTATAATTAGGGTCATGACTGTATATCCTAATTTGCCGGGATGGTCTCAGTTGTCACATGTATCTATTAATATCATGCTTCCCCACTCCCATGCTCCAAAATGCGCTGGAATTACAGAAATCAATGTTGGTCGCTCTAAACACGGTATGCACCAAGAGGTCATTGTGTGTAGGCACCACCTACATTTGTCATTGTGTTTGTTTTTTGGGAGGCAAAGGCTGTCATTCTGTGTTTGATTAGAGCCCTGAGTTCTTCCTGAAGAAGTGAAATCCACAGTGAACACTTCTCCCTGTTGCTGGACTGTACATAGAGTCTACGTAGACCTGCCTACTGCACCCTATATATTGTTAAAGCTCAGTCTTTGGAAACTCTGATTTGGCCTAAACAGAATTTTAATTTCAAGTTTTCTTTCCTTTTCTGGCATTTGATTTTGGAAGCCAGTCAGGATGGACCTCTTTCTTGTCCATTGCCTTTTGGTTTGGGGCACATACACATGTTAGGCACACAAACACAGGGGAGCGGGACACAATAATGTATGTCCATCAGATAGTGGGGGGCAAGAGTGGGATGGGAGACTTAGTGGAAATTACACGGGCTTTTTGTTTTCATTATCATATATTTCTGCGCCTGAAAATTTAATCAATAAAATTTAATCATAAATACGTTTAAAAGTCTAAAACTAGAAGAAGAAGAAAAAAAAAACTTCTTAATTACCTCCACGTTGAAATAATCTTTGGCTAAAATCCAGGACCACGTGATGCTTAGAACCATTGGAGAGAATACTCCTTTGCAGAAAGTGGGTCTCATGTGGTATCTCAACCTCCTCTTTGATGTTGAAGGGAAGCTTTGTCTACTTGTCCAGCTTTTCTTTAGAGTTACCTTTTTTTTTCCCCAAGCCACCTTAAATATACCAGTGAAACCAGAATAATTAAGACTAAGTCACCTCATTATAAGTTTCTTTTGGATGCCTCACTTTGACAAAATGAAAGCAAAAGCACAAGAATATGTAATGCAGGAAGACGAGCTTATTAAAAGCTTGTAGCTATAGGAAATAGCATCGCACACTTGATGACTTAATTTTGTTTCTGCTTTTATTGATCACTTTATTCTTTAAGTTAGGATTGATAGGAAGATACATCGGATTTCCAATTATGAGTCCCCGCCTTAGAGAATTGAGCCTGTCGAGTTACCCAGCGATGATTCTTGTCCCTTCTTCCCCCCCTTAAGAAAAAAATGTCACTTCCCAAGGCTGATAAACACTGCTTGGTGATTGGTCCTCAATGGATCACTTTTTAGAAAATGAAATGTCAACCCCTTGCCCTCCTATTGATTCTTCTTTAGTGTCGGCCATAAAGCTGTCACGGGAAAGGCCGCCTGGAGCCAGGTAGCTGACGGGCTTTGCCACGGCTGATGCACACTCAGCTGATTCTTCTCCGTACACAGACGGTGTGCTCTGTCACACTGGACTGCCGATGTTTCAGTGCGGCAAGAACAGGTGAAGAGAGAAGAGACCAGTAGTGCGGACGAAAGTCTGGTCCCTGCGTTCAGTGTGGGTAGAAATGAAAGGTGGTAAATGACACCTCCAAGCAATCTTGCCAGCCCCCTGGGAAGGTAACAAGTGGAACACCCTGGCCCGGAAAATGATCCGGCTGCTTCTCGCCCTTCAGAGCCACAGAAGGTTGATGGCAGAGTCAATGATAGAGACGAGGGGATCCCTTAGGAGGTGATTCCCCTCCAACCGAGTCCCACCAGGTCACGGTGTGTGAGATTTTTTTCAGAAGTAAAGGACAGGGACCCACACAGTGAGAAAATCTTCAACCCTCCTGATTACCTCAAAGAAAAATCTGTCTGGTGCTAATTTGTCATTTAGGAAAGAGGAAACGGCCTCAGGCTCACAGCTGGTATCTTGCTAGTTTTTTTTTTTTTCTTTTGGATAGCAATTGCCTCATTTATTATATTTTCTTTATACTGAGAAGCCTGAGCTTTAGGCAAGCCAGGGTATCCCCCTTTTTTTCAATGAGAAGATCGCTTCTTCATTTGGCCAACTTGGATGTGTTGTAAACATTTAGAGATCTCAGTAAATGACTCCAACTCCCACATTTATAGATCTTATTTATATATTTAAAATGATACACAAAGTAAGTTGACTTAAGATCTGTGCTATGTTTTTACCACCCCCATTATGCTAAGCAAATTCACTTACTCTTTTTATAAGTTTTTTGTTTTTGTTTTTGTTTTTGTTTTTAAGAGAGAATAAGAGCAGGGGGAGGGACAGAGGGAGAGGCAGGCTCCCCTCTGAGCAGGGAGCTCCATGTGGGGCTCCATCCCAGGACCTTAGGATGACCTGAGCTGAGGCAGATGCTTAACTGACTGAGCCAGCCAGGCGCCCCAGAAAATTCACTTACTTTTTTTTACAAGCATCTACAGTCAGCGCGCTCTTCATCCTTGATGTGGAATTCAAGTATTGGGTCAGCTTTCCTAGCGCACCGCTGTTCTTGCTATTGGGTTATTCAGGCATTCTACCCCTTTACTTATGGGATGCTGTCCCTAGAAAGTTCATCCCAACCAGGTCTGTACATTCTCTTGAGTAGCATAAGGCACCATTCCCCATACTCCTGTAGGTACCTATTGGTGGTCTCCACCGTGCAACCACTTTATTGCTTTCTAAAGTGATTTTTGAAACGACTCCTAACAATGACATCATAAAATGCAATGATGAGGTCATAACCTCCGGGACTAATGATTGAATGTGTCACATTTCCCTGGTCCCCTGCATCTTTACACGTGATTAAGTGATTTCGTCAGGTTGTCCCAAATATGATTAATCCCCAGTTGCTTGAGGCCAGTGTGTCTTCCCCAAATACTATTTTATTGTGTGAGGGAAACTTTTGAAAGGACTAGAATATAAGATGAGTCACTCATTTCTAAAGCCCAGTTTGGTGATGAGAGGCAAGTATTGCCTGATAACTAGGCATAGAGCATTGCTACTGGGTTTTGGTTATGTCTGTTTTTATGGTAACATATATTGTACTCACTTTACTCAAAGAGGTGAAATTGATTTAAAGAAAAAAAAATGAGGTTGTGGTAAAAATTTGTGAAGAAGTACACAAAAGACCCTGATTCAGGAAACTACCTCATTCTAACACTGGCTCCTTCTGTACTGGGAACCTGGAGAGCAGTGAACTAAACCAAGGTTACACAACTGGTTAGTTGCCTGCTTCGGACAGGAGCCCATCTTTCCTGACTTCCAATACTGGCTACATTGGAAGCCCATACTGACCACACTAGCGGACCAAAATTTCAGGAGTCTCCTCGGTGCCGTTGGTAGCATTTGTAGTCTGTGAATTACTGTGCCCATGTAATGCACACTATAAAGTCAGATTTCGTGAGTTGGTTTTGTCTTCATCTGAAGGCTCAGCTTTTCCACTTTGGAGCTAACTGCTCACGTAATGCGAAAACAGTTACCATTCAGTCTGTATCCATCTTCCCTGGTGTCCTAATTGGAATATTATGATCACATAAGAATGAATACACTCAAATGTTCGCCTAAATTGGCTCTGATGAAGTCATGTAAATTCATACAATTAGGGGGCAGATGGAACTGCGGGAACATTTCTAAACAACTTGCGTGCAGTTGTACAGTTCAATTTCACCCATTTCAGAATGTGGCTCGGGAAGAACATTTAGACATCATTCGGTGCAAGAACAATGACAGCTTAAGGAAGGGGAAGAGAAGGATGGCTTCTATGAATCTTCGTGGGTGATGCCATTAAACGCTGCAAAGGGTCCTCCTGGAGCCATGCTAGTTATTACATTGCTTTATCTTCTTTAATCTGCACTTTAGCTGAATAAATTACTTACCTTTTACTAATTAGTTTTGAAACAGTGAACCACATCAATCAAATCCATCCACTTGATCAAGGGAAGTTAGTATTTTAATCAAAGCGGGGTTTGTTCTGGGCCCCTGCCACGCTCCCCCTCCGGTGTTTTGTTTGTGTTTTTGAATAGTCAAGGTGGCAGAAGGACACATTGGTTGGGAGGGCAGGCTCGGGGCTCACGCTGTTCCTCCACAATGCCTGCTAATACCCTGATTCTGTCCCCCTTTGACCCGGGCTGGGGAGGGCTCAGCTTCCAAACTCTCAGCTTCACCTGCGGGATGAAGCTCTTCCCTTTCACTCCTGCGGATGAAAGGTCCCTTGCTTCCTTCTGGAGCATTCACTAACAAACCACTCCCCTCCCCACCCTGTCTTAATCAGCTTGTCTGAGTCCCTGTAATTAGAAAATCTTCAACAAAGGTTTCCTTCTGCCATTCAGGTGATCCACCCATGGAGGTCAATTTAAAGTTAGCACCTCTATTGGCCCTGTGGCGCCCTCCAGCCTGACTGACCGGCTTCAATGGGCTTTCTTTCTTGGAACAATAACGGACGCATTGTCCTCCCCGGAGCCAAGGAGAAAGGGTCATCAGGTGACAAAGGTAGAGGCAGACATAAGCATTTCAGCTTCCAGTATCTTCTGAAAAAGCTAATAGGCTACCATTAGGGTTTGAACAGGGTGATTCCTTGTGTTTCTTTTCTAGCATTTTCTGTACTCCCGAGGGGCCTCTCCCCCAAGGAACACTGCAAGTCAAGAAGTTTCTTTAGAAATACACCTTCACTTCATGTTTAATTCCTCCTTTTGTGTTTAGAAGTCTGAGGAGGGGATGGGCATGTGGGTCTTAGAATTCATGATCCCTGCCATTTTGCATTTCCTCTGGCTTCACACGTATTTAATGGATGTGCTTGATGGGAAACAGGTAACTGTCCTCCTGGGCAGCTGGAGGCTGTTGTTTCTGTTGGTATATTACAGGGTTTTTGACAGACTTGGTGGTATTTTAAAGTTGGCACCAAAGCTCTCCTGCTCAATGCATTATTTTGCTTCTCTAAAGGAAAGACATTCAGATCAGTATTGGAGATCTAAAGTGGTTCAAGAGATATACTTGTAATTTTAGATAATGCTTTTAGGAGCTCTGATAAGATACAATCGCTCAGGCTGGCAGGACCCTATCACACCCCTGGGACCGAGCCACGCGTTTCCCTGACATAAAATCTTGTTTTCATAGTTCCTGACCTTACACTCTTATATTTCCTTTAAAATGTGGAAGGGGTGGGGAACGATGGAGGGAACTACATCTTTCATGCAAATGTTTGGTTTCAGGACATTTCAAAGTGTTTCATTTCTTTGATGAACCGATGGATTCTGAAAGCAGTGGCATCCAGTTTCAGTGGATTTACTGACGAACAATGTAGTATTGCTTATAATAACTCTCATCAGAGATCTTGATGTAGGTTCATCAGTACTATGAGAGGCATGTGAGATTGTGAGCAGATCAGGGCAGGTGGTGCGCTCCTCTCCTTGCTAAGAGGGTTGTGGGGGAACCACACACCCCGCCCCCCCGGCCCGCCCCGCACGCCCTGCCTCACCTGTACAGTGGAACTGAGTGTGTGCCTGCCTGCCTGCCTATTTCCTGTTCTTGCTGGGAAGATACAATTAAATATTGTGGCCCTTTAAATCATTTAAAAATGATGGCCCTTTTTAAGTTAAAAGCAAAGTAAAAAGACAAACTATTATTTGGGACTGCATTCCACACACTTGGCGGTAACCTGAGTGACTGAATCTCTCTTTACAGAGCTGGTTCCTGCTTCATAAATAGTCAGGGGAGGGCATGGTCATGTGTCCAGAGCACCTTGGAAAGCTGAATGCAGTGTGAAAGCGTGAGGTGTTACTACTTGCAGGGCAGTGATACCCATGGAGGGACCTCTGCAGACAATCTGGAGGGATGTGCGGATCATGCTGGGGCTCCTCTCCAGTCGCCCCAAGCAGCCCATCCACTGCTCTGCTCTTCTCTCTCCTATACGATCATCCCCCCTTCTCTGCTTCTTCAGACAGAGGTCAGGTTTCCAGAATTTGACAGAGCCCCACTGTTGAAATGCTCTGTGACCTGGAGGGGATCTTGGGTCAGCTTCCTTACCTGCAAGAATCTTGGCTTAGCTCGTCTGTGAAGCTTCTAGAAAACACAAGAAGAACTCCAATGTCAACTTTACATCTGGGGCAGAAACATAAATGTACACATTGTATTCACTTAATTGGTCTCATTTTGCCAAACTTTGAAAAGCTATAGTACCAACTGAGTTGATTTTTTGATTCTTGTGACCTACACACATACACATAGATATACATACATGCATACATATGCAGTGCATCAAAATTATTGACTTGAGATTTACATATATTCAGGATTTCTGATTCTCAAGACTTTTATTACACCCAGATCCCATTTTTTTCCCCCCCAGAGAGGGTGAGTGCAAGCCAGGGTGGGGATGGCAGAGGGACGGAGGGAGAGGCAGAAAGAGAGCCTTAAGCAGACTCCTCAGTGAGTGTGGAACCTGAAAACAGGCTTGATCTCACAACTCTGAGATCATGACCCGAGCCAAAATCAAGAATCCAATGCTTAGCTGACCCAGCCGTCTGTCTCCTCTCCCTCCCCACCCCCAAAATCTCATTTCTTCAGGACATTTAGAACAAAATGCCAATGGTGAGATCATACACCATTTCTTTGGAAAGAGAATTCAGCTACAAAGGGAAACTTTTCATCTTTACACTTGCAAGTTCTCTGCAAACTCTTTTATAGAATGTAATCCAGTAAAAAGCAAATATTTACCTTTTAAATTCTCATTAATAATTGATACATTTGTAAGCAACAGCTGAAACCAATAACCAGAAAACTATTGTTTTAAGAATATCCTATGATATGATAATGAGACTGGTGGTAGTGGTTATTCTGGTTGTAGCTACAGCGCCGACTGTGACAATGAATACTCTCGCCATTTGATTTCTGCAGAATTCACCCATGGAAACTTACTTTAATTCAGAATATGTATCGAAAAATTAGCCAAGAAATTTATAATGTCTTCAGTAAGATAAATTTATTCTTGAGATTTGAAATTATATTATAAAATATTTGTTTTTATCACCTTAGTTTAGTGTCATGGTTAAGAGCAGAGACTCTGGGTTCTGATTGCTTGAAACTATCATTCGGCACCAAAGTGACAGTTACTCACCTTATTATTTTACTTTCCATAAACCTCAGTTTACTCATCTGGGAAATGTCCACAATGTATTTGCCTGACTTACAAGGTGGTAGCAAAGAACTTACGGCATACAACTTTTGAAAATAATTTTATTTTTTATTTTTACTTAGACGGAGTAAATACAGTAAAGCTAAACAAGAAGCAGATGAAGAGAAACATTTGAATCAAGGTACAAAAACTGGATTAAAAAAATAATTTTATTTTTAGAGCATGTCTCATATTTTCAGTGTAGAAATGGCCTAAATTAAATTCATAAGACTATTAATATTACAGTCCTTCCACAGAATTATCTGAATAGTGGTCTTCAGGGTATCCAACTGAAATAAATGATTTGGGATTGTTTCAAGTGAGATTAAAGATGGAGGTTGGGGAAACTTGTTCCCTTATTTTATTTTCCACCCTGAGAAAAGTATTGGTCTTGCTGGCTCATTTTTGTAGCTGGGTGACAAGGCTTAACAGGTCACAGTTTTTCTCACGTTTGGAGGGGAAAAAAAGAACTTCTAGGAATGAACAGTAATTGTCCCAATCCCAAGAGTATTTGCTATGGCATTTAGGACTACTAATATTTCTTCCATGTACTCTGGTTATTTGGGGATTGAAGAGTAAATTTGAAGAACTGGCCCTAGAATGACTTGAGCAAGAGAGAAGACTCTTAAATGGAGAGCAGTTGATGCCCCTCCTGGAGTGCCATCCATTAGAACCTTTAGAACCTTCTGAGATGGTGGTGGTCTCTGTCTGCATTTACATTAGTACATTAGCCAAGAGCCACATGCACTATTGAGTATTTGAAAAGTAGCAAGTGTGAATGAGAAAGTGTATTTTAAGTTTATTTAATTTTAACTAATTTACATATACTAGCAACTTATGGGTAATAGCTACTCTGTTGGACATCACGAGAAGGTAGAAGAGAGAGACTGACCGCGGGTAGGAAGGATCATCTTGAGAAAG
The DNA here is from genome assembly GCF_022355385.1 of Mustela nigripes. NCBI lineage: Eukaryota > Metazoa > Chordata > Mammalia > Carnivora > Mustelidae > Mustela > Mustela nigripes. Next base: position 30,681,211 of record NC_081559.1, on the reverse strand, counting down.
AGTTTCTTGGCTACAGCATATAAAGTGTTGAAGTATATGGGATATCTGAACCTTCTGTTATTTATTCACCCTGTTTTCTTTCCAAAACCATATTTTTTTAAATTTGCAAGTGATACATATATTTTTTTTAATGACTTTTTTTTTTTTTTTTTTTTTTTGCTATGAGAACTGACAGTTCTGGAAAATCAAGGGGATTATTAAATCAACCAGCACCCTACACCCTCTCTGTTCCCCCAAAGCCATACTAGGAGCTCTAGCAGGGAAAGGAGAGTTCCCAGTTACTACTAATGCTTCTTGCCCCAGACATCTCTGGGCTCAGTGCTCACGTTCTGAATTTAGGCTGCAAGTTGACTGTGGGGTTTGGCTGAATTAACGCTTCCTGGTATTCAAACCATCCATACAATGAGGCAACAACATTTTCTCCAGCTGAAGCTTTCAAATGAACTGTGGTGTCTTTACTAATAGCACTTTTAAAAGTGCAGGTCCAATCCAGAGTTTATATTCTCCATCAGCTAGCTGGTGTTATCCCTCTTGTCTATTTTAACCCAGCTTTAATCTTCATTTGTTAATTACTGGTCACATGCTTAATTGGTCCAGATACTGGGCAAAAGGGGGCACCTCGTAGACATGGCCTGTTGAAAAAGAAAGCTCCAGTTACCTTCCCAAGAAAAGATGGAGATGATGGGTAGGACATGAGCAACTGATCTGGACACCTAGTATTCAGCCAACACATTCCCAGTTTTCTTGTAGAGACTCTCTTTTCCTCCATGGGATGAGTGGTTTTTCAGATTTCATCCTTGAAGTGTGAAGACATTCCAGGAAGTCAGTAGAGCTGTAGCCTCTTAAGTAGCTAACAATTCTTTGTTTACCCACTAATGAAAACCAGAGCAAGGATCTAAATATTTTCGTATGTCTATGCTAAGTATTTTTGTCATGCTAAGAACACTTTTCTATACTGAGTATTTTTAGACATGGACAACTTCAGTTTATTCATGGTTTTTGAGAAGTGTTCAGCTATCCTATCACATGTTTATTGCTTAGGTGTTAGAACTTACGTGGATCCCTTTACATATGAAGATCCCAACCAAGCAGTTCGAGAATTTGCCAAAGAAATCGACGCATCCTGCATTAAGATTGAAAAAGTCATAGGAGTTGGTAAGTATCTGAGTATCTTTCGGATTAGCCTATTTTCGTTGTAGATATTAAGCATACATATGTGGATTATACAAATTTATATGAACATAGTGTATATACATGTATTTATGTAAATATCAGTATACACGAAATTTCCTGGATCTATATAAAACATGAACACAGTGCCCAGCATGTAAAAAGTACTCAACAAATGTTTGCTATTCCTCTTTCATCTTGAATGTGTTTCTGGTCCATGGTTGTTGATTCGTTTTTTCTTTCCCAAAGGTGAATTTGGTGAAGTATGCAGTGGGCGTCTCAAAGTGCCTGGCAAGAGAGAGATCTGTGTAGCCATCAAGACCCTGAAAGCTGGTTATACAGACAAACAGAGGAGAGACTTCCTGAGTGAGGCCAGCATCATGGGACAGTTTGACCACCCGAACATAATTCACTTGGAAGGCGTTGTCACCAAATGTACGTGGGTCGCTCCCTTTACAAAGCCAAGTTAGAAGTTACTGGCAAATTAAACACACATTTTCTTTCCAGGGAAATGACAGATGGAGCAGACCCACTGATTGCTAATAGGAGGAAATCAGTGCAGGACAAGTCATTAATCTTGTAGTCAGCTCTCAATGGGTCTACGGTTTAGGCTGATTCCCTATTTCCAAGGCAGCTTGTGTGAGATTTTAGGGAAATTAATATTGCAGATTTTCGGTATGCCTCGCCATCTTTCAAACCTTCGCTAGACCAAACTGATTGTCACAGGGTAGGCGCAAGCAGATGGTAAGCAAAATAAAATTTAAGTACTTTTCATATAAACCACAACAAAACCTTGCCACACCTTGTGCTTGCAGCTTCGGCTCCAGATGCAGGGAGTGAATCCTGGAAATCTTTATTATATTGGGGGATTTGCTTGTCTGCTCTGCCTGATTTATGGCTGTTGCTGTTCGGCACCTATTTACAGTAACACCTGGATGAACCTTCCCTTTTTTAGCCCATTAGCATTCCCCAAGCCTGTGAACCACGCTTCAGTTAAAATACGACACAGCTCAACAGATGCATTTTGTGAAGCAAACCCTGAATACATCTGTAAGGCTGGCTAAGACCAATTTATAAAGCACCGCCGAAGCCGTTGTTGAACATGGCTCTGTTCCAGGAGCCTCGGTACCTACTACCTGAGTACAAGTCAAGGATCTTGTAAGCCCCAGGGCTCTGTCTCCAGGAAGGCTGGGGTTCCTCCAACTTGATTCAAGGTGCCTACGAAAAGCATCCTCCGTCAGCATGTGCAGAGTGGGCGAAGGGTTGGGGGGCTGGTGTGCAGTGGAGAGGGAAGGGGAGGTTAACAAGTCAGCGTTGGACATGCCGTCTGGGGCAGAGCAGGGAAGTGAGACACAAGAGTTCGGGACCTTTAGGAAGAGAAAATAAGGAGGTTACGAAAAAGCGAGAGGTAGTGTATGTTTATTCAGAGATCCTGAACCGACATCAGAATTCTGGAAAACGTGTTAAAATTTAGCCTTCCTGGACCGCATCCTCCGGTTTGACTGAGCAGTGGGGATGGGGCGGTGAGTTCGCATTTCTGCAGAGTGGGGAGATAAACCAAAGCTGTGGTTCCTAGGACCAGACTTAGAGACCCCTTGGCCCCGTGGCCAGAGAGGTGACCAGAGACATGCCAGGCAGCTCTACTGCTCAGAGGGCATGTGGTCTGGACTGGTTGCTCAAACCGTCAGTTTCCTCATCTGTACCATAAAATTAAAAATAAAACTTGCCTCAGCAGGTTTTTTTTTTTTGGATGAAGTAGTTCCCGTATTTAGCATAATGCTTGGCAAATTTAAACAACAACAACAGAAATCTTCCCTAGGTGTTAAACTGGTATTACTGCGTCCTAAGAAGAACATCTTTCCCCATCTTCAGAGTCCTTCAGAAACGGAACCTTGGTGCTAAGGGTATATAATTTTCTACCTCAGGCGAAGGCTATAATTAGCATAGAATAGCTCTATTTGCTTTTTAAGATTAGTTTTACAGACAGGATATTTTTCTGTTGCCCGTGGCCTTCAGGGCTGCCCAGAGCCCTTCACTACTTTAATTGAAAGATAACATTCTGTTTAAATACTTCTGCAGGTCCATTTTCTCAAAAGGAGGCTCTGTTCAGCTTGGGGTGTTTTTCCTGCTGCAGACAGTGATTTTCATAGCACCTCTGCAGAAGAGAGAAGAAACAGGGGATCTTTGTATTAAAGTCCCACCGCGCCTCTAAAACCCGTAGCTATTACAGCTGTAACTGTTATAAACGACTGGATGCATTTGCATAATGCAGTTGTCACTGAATTAAAATGATTTAAAATTGCCACCAGAGGCATTGTCCCCCCTCCCCCGACGCTGGCCTGCCCTCACTGCACCCCTGCCTGTTGTAGGGGAGGAGCCCTGTCCATCCGTGAGCCCAGCTGAGACCCATTTTATAAGCCCCTCTGCTTATGGAGACCTTCATCTCTATTTCTCTTGGAGAGCTCATAAAGATTCTGACAAATGGATACTTTCAATAAACAGAACAAGGAATGCAGAAAAATTGTAAAGATGGTGCCAACTGTCAGAGGAAGGAGGTGTGAGGGTGCAGAGGTGGTGTGGAAGCGTGTGAATTCATTACCAGCAGTTACTTGAGTAACTTTTTAAATTGTCCAGGAGACTATAAATTCTCTCCCCCCCCCCCCCCCCCCCCCCCCCATCTTTTGGATCTTCTCTCTTATCCACACCTCCAGAGAGATCTGGTGAAATTGGAGTAGGTGTTAATGCAAGAGAGTCAACCTTTCTCATTAATTGACGAAGTATCTTTTGATTGAAGCGGGTTCATTAAAAGTCCTTTAGATGCATTTGGTCTGTCTGTGGCCACAGATGTAGAGGGTAAAGGAGTCTGAAACTAAGAGTTTCCTATGTATTGCATTTTATTGAGAGGAGGACAGAAAAGGTATAGAGAGACCACTCCTTCCAGCCAAGGGGAGAGACGGGAAATGGTTTTTCTTTGGCCTTTGATCTACACCACACTTTCCAGTTTTTCTGCCAGCTTTTTGTTCATCACTCTAAAGAAAGTCTCCATGGTATTGTTTCCAAAGTTTTACCTTGGAACGCTTTCTTAGGACACCAAACACATAGTGGGGGAAAAAAACTGCCCTTCCTAATTTTTCCCTCTGAGATGAAGACATTTCCCCCTGTCACCACATCAGAACAGAGTCTTTTCTGGGTGGGAAAGGTATTGGTTTAGAGTAATTACAGGAACTTTGCAGCAGTGACATATCCTAGTCCATTTTCCCTGACTGAATGTCTGAGTCCGAACATTCCACAAATATAGCAATGAAAGTGAATATTTTTGATTTATCAAACTAGCGTTTTATTTTCCTCCCAGGAAATCTTTTATGTTCTCTTTGCTTTTATCTATCCTTTAGTAAAATACGGAGGATTTACGCTCCCCTCCCCACCCCTCCCACAAGTACCATGTAGGAAAAAGGAATTTCAGACCTTGAGCCCATAGCAATTAAGAAACTAAAGAATGGTTATTTCCTAGGTTCCTCAGAAAGAAAACCAAAGTGAAATGAGAGAATTATCTCCCCCCACTTCTCCCAAACCTTAAAATAATTTTGTTCTCTTTGTGGGAGTGGGGGGAACAGGTTGGAGGGAGGAGCAAGAATGTTCTAGTACTGAATTAACCTGCTGTCTCCGGTGAATTAATTTACTGAACCTTTTCTCTGATTTTTATTGTTTGTTGTTGCTCAGGTTGTCGGTTTAAGGGAGCAAATAAAATTAAGGTTTTTTTTTTTTTTTTTCGGTTGTTTTTGGTTTTTTTTTTTTTTAATTATAAAAAGGAAAAGAAAGGATACAGCTCCTGACCCTAGCAAGGCAGGTGGGCAGAGAGGGGAGGGGACAGTTAATATTGTGCATGCTCAAGCTTTGAGATGTGTTTGAGTGATAAAGTATTCAGTGTGGTTACTGCTTCTGGAAACTTGGGTTTCTCTAAATCAGTGAAGAAGTTTCTCTATCCATTGATTGCTTTAGCATCACACAAGTGGCTCTTCTGGGGACAAAATAAATTAATTATCCTAAAGATTTTTTTCGCCTTTACACAGACCTGCCCATTTATCTTCTTCCCCTTTTGCTTGAGAGAGCAATTATCCGTTCATGTGCTCCCTGGATACCAGAGGCCACTTTAGTTAAAGACCTTGTCAACAAGCCACCCAAAGGGTTAACCTTCCAGATGGAATTTAAACCTACCCGTCCTTTTAATATTTCATTCCTAGCTCCCCACAGCTGAGGCATAAGCTTGGCTTGCTTTAATTAAATTAGATCGCGCAAGACAGGTGTCTTGGCAGTAAAATTGTGCACAGCCCATTTTTATCTCATTAACTGCAGTGCTCATCAAGGGTTTGTGTTTTTCTTTCTGAAAACTCTAGGTAAACCAGTAATGATCATAACAGAGTACATGGAGAATGGCTCTTTGGATGCATTCCTCAGGGTACGTGACTACTTTATATTAAACCCAAGAATGTTGGTATTTAGAAGACTCGAACAGACTCCTTGTGTCCATCCTGTTTGGTTGTATTCATGGACTTTTTTAATGGGGCAAGGGAGGAAGAGGAGACATAGAGAATGATGTGATTTTTAAAGGCTATTAAACAATCCATGTTCAATGAAGGTAGTATTAGATTCATTCTTGCGTGGTGGGGCTGTTTGAGCGGTAGATTCATTACAGTTGGATAATTTCCATCTACTACAGGAAGCAAACCCAGCTCCTAGGATGCACTCTAGTAAAGAATAAGTGACTTTGTTCAGAAAGGTCCGGAAATAATGTTGAATTTCATTGCATACTTGATACAGATATCAAAAAAGGTTCAAGTAATAAATGCCTGGTGAAAATTAATTAGACCTCATGCTAATGAGATGGTTTCTCATTCCTTTCCTGCACAGAAGAACGATGGCAGATTTACTGTCATTCAGCTGGTGGGCATGCTTCGTGGCATCGGGTCTGGGATGAAGTACTTATCTGACATGAGCTACGTGCACAGAGATCTAGCTGCGCGGAATATTCTGGTAAACAGCAACTTGGTCTGCAAAGTGTCCGATTTTGGCATGTCGCGAGTGCTTGAGGACGATCCGGAAGCCGCTTATACCACCAGGGTAAGGAGGATTTACGCGACCTCTGGGTTTTGACTCTGATGAAACTGTGCCTCTTTTCTCACTTTGATGTTTAAGCCCTTTGTGATTTTGTAAGTTTCCTCATCATGCAGAGCCTCTTCGTGCCCACGCATTCATTTTTAAGCCATGTTTCTGAGGGATTTTGAAACCGCCTCACGGTGTGTGACTACTTGACTGCACACTAGAGCTTTACTTACTGCAGTTTTTACACTTAATTTTTCTTCCCTTCCTCCCTCCTTGCCTCCCCTCTTTTCTATCTTCTTTCCTTCCTTCCTTCCTTCCTGTTTTATATTTTCTCTTTGGTTCTTATCTATTATTAAAAACATTTTCTTATTTTAAACGAGACGGAGCAATGTTTCTAGTTGGTTGGCTACTGAATCTGGGAATGTAGATCCAAGATTTATAAAACATTTATACTATGAGAGAATTTTTAGTGTCTATTGGTCTTCATTTTGCTACTGGTAGATAAGCTGGATTAGGGGACACAGTTTAAGAGGTATCAGGATCCGTTTAATGGCTCTGCTATCTTAGCTGGACAAGCTGAATATAAGATAGTAAGGAAATAAACAGAATCATAAAAGTTATTGGCCATGAGGGCTGGCACTGCTGAAATCAAAGAGAAGCAGACAGTTAACAGCCATTTTCTTCCTTCCGTGCTCATTTTGCATTAGCAATCCTAAGCATTGTGTTTTTGTGTGTGTTTGTTTGTGTGAGTGGTTGTGAGTGGTTGGTTGGTTGGTTATTTTTTTTTCCCTTGTAGTTTTCATTTTCTTTGGCTGTAGTTTTGGGTCTACACTACACATATATCCACTTTTGAATTCTGAGTCCATTGAGTTAGGAAAGAATGCATCTTTGTGAATGCTAAAGGTCTTTAATTCTTTTTCCAGTATTTGGAGAGAGGAAAGTGAAAGAAGGCTTCTAGAATGAGCATTTACATAGATAAAACCTTAGTCAAATAGTTAAGGAAGGTAGAAGGCAGCACAAGCATCCTCTGCATAGAACAAATAGAAATGTAACACACTAGGTTTTCAGAGTAAGCGCCAGAAGAATTTTCAGGGTAAGTGCCAGTAAGAATCAGTATAATTTCTAGTACAATTTATTGCCTTGTTTAGTAGCCTTAGTAAAGCAGACTTTGAAATGATGTTCTCTTGAATAGCTTAAGGGTCTGAATTCAGGTTGCATTAATTTCCTTAGGTGGAAACTTAAGAAATTTGAAACTCAATTAAAAATACCTTTCACATAAGTATAATCAAACAGTAGACATTTGAGGCAAAACAAAACAAGAAAACAGCATTTTAAACTTTTCCTGAGTAATACTCAATTGCTTTAACCATTTTTGCCGGTGTCCTCACCCCACTGAAGACAGTAACAGCTCTGACATCTGGTATTTGGCTTTTGCTGAGAGCCTATGTAATGTATTATCTTCTAAACATGTTAAACATGTTTCTCATGCTATATAAAAGTAGGATCACAGTGTGGTCATATTTAACTTCCACAGTTCATGATTTCAGAAGTGATACTAAATACTGCCTTTGTGCTGCTGAGTGAGAAAATCCAACAAGAAGTCAACTAGAGTCTCCGTGACACATCCATTGATACACCATGATGACATAAGCATTGTGTAAAACCTGAAATTCTTTTCTTCTACAATATTGCCTGAAAGCAGAGCTCAGGTAATAGGTAGACTTTTAAAAAATAATTAAACAGATTGACTAGAGAAAATCTATGAGGAGAAGTGTCTCAACCTCGAAGACTAGTTAAAATAAACAAGTCTCTTACTGTTGTTTGGAGAGCTATCTCAGGAATGCTGTTGACCTGCTTCCAAACAGTAACAACATTCAGTGACTGAAATGGCACATCAGTGATGTACTTAAGGAATAACTTACGGCTTGAATGTTCACAGGGTGGCAAGATTCCTATCCGGTGGACCGCGCCAGAAGCAATTGCCTATCGTAAATTCACATCAGCGAGTGATGTATGGAGCTATGGAATCGTTATGTGGGAAGTGATGTCGTATGGAGAGAGACCCTATTGGGATATGTCTAATCAAGACGTGAGTCTTTATGTTCTAAAATATGTCTTCACATTGAGATTCTGGAAGGATCGCATCAGCATGTGATGGAGTGAGGGCTGAGCTTAAAATGATACACGGAATGCAAGATTCTCAACAAAAACGGATGTAGTAATCTAGTTAAACCTTATGGTCATGGATTTCAAGGCCCAGAATTATGTAGGTTAAATGGGATAGTATGGAAGACAGATTCAGTAGATAGTTACATAGGTGGATGGATGAGTGATAAGGAACAGTATTTTACTTGATTAATGCTCAAATCCATACTGAAACAAAATTCAACTTTGAATCTTAAGAAAATACAAGGATATACGAAAAACACAAATTTCACATGTGAAAAAATTGACACCAAAGGTTTATTGGAAGAAAACTAGTGAATATTTTAAAACTGGCATAGTTGTAATTAGAGCTTGCCCCTTGAGGACTCTAAAATAAAGCTTCACTAAATGACCCTTTGTAAATTATGCACATCCCTTTAAATGTACCATCTGGACGACTTCGTAAGGGAGTATCCACAATGCCTGCAATTTCAGAAAACCATTCAATAATGACACTAATAAGATTCCAGAGTAATAGAATTTAATTACAAACATCTCCAGTGTGAAAGGGGGAAAAAATACAAAAACAAAAATCTTAAACCAGGAGGTCTTCCCAGAACACTTGTTAGTTATTTATATATGTGAAGTGAAATATTCGCAGAGGATGTTTACAAAGGCATGGTATTCAGTTCACCAATGATAAAAATTACAGTTTGGGAGAAAACTCATCTTTTACAAAATGCTTCTCATATGGAATGCCCTCTGCCCATCTGCCTCATCCTGGACCAACAGGAAGTTGCAAAGGCTTGACAATTAAATGAAGAACCAGGTGCACTCAGGAAGTAAGATGCTTGTTACCTTATCGATAAAAGACTTTTCAGAGCAATGGAGAAGCTAATGCACTCCGTGTCTAGTGGGGCAAAAAATTCTCTAACCAGATTAAGAGGAATGATAGTGTTGACATTGTGTTATCTGTAAGTTACAAAGAAAGGTTCATAGCAGACAGGAAGAAAGCCAATAGCTAGCATAACTGATAGGTAATCGCAGGCTGGAGTGGGGGAAGAGGGGGACAAAACTAGAGAGGTGAGTGGTGTGTAATCTATTGTTTAGTGTGATTGTGTCACAGACCCCTTCCAGGTCCGCCCATATAGCAACATTTGGTTTCAGATTAGAGACTTTCAGAGGGACAGAAACTACCTACAGGAGCAAGTAGTGCATATGTTTACTCATTTAATGATTTGATACTTAAACTTCATTTCAGTTGAGAGTCCTGACCAAATGCTTGTAGGAGTAGGGGATCTAAAAGATGCTGTCCATTTTCCTGCCCTAAATATTTTCAGGCCTGTAGTTTTGACAGTTTCTGTATTATATGACAACAGTTTTTATTGTCTTAAACTTTCAGTTGTCTGGCTTTATCCATGAAGAACATCTGAAGCCAAGTCTCTCCCACAAATAATATTGATTAGTCATTCACGCGTATTTGTCTCTGTTGGGTTCTGTGTAGAACAGGGATCAATAGGAAATGTAACTGGGGAATGACTTTCATCAGAATTCATTTGGCATATGGTGAATAGAATCAAAATAGCTATTGAAAATATGGCAAACTTACCAAGTTTTTTTGTTTGTTTTGCTCATCAGTGCCCCCCCCCCAAACAAAACATTCAGCAGCAAACTGAGAAAATATGCTTTGTTAACCCACAAGCCATCTTCCAAGCTGGCAGTGGAGAAGGAGCTAATGAAAGAGTATTAAGCAGTCTGAGGGTTTTATAACAAATTGTGTTACCCTGGCATTAGCCCAATATTGCTCTCATTCTCATCAATTCAATGTGAAATGTTTTCATCAAGTCCAGAGTCAACACCATGCACCTGGAAAGATAAAAGAAAGTCCGAAGATCAAACTGACTTAGTGTAATTGCTAGAAATAAATAGAATAATGTTTCGTAAGGTAGCATATAGAAGTCTACACTAGAAGGAGTGGTAAATAGTACTAATACAACAGGATGTTGGCAAAGATACATGGCAGAAAAAAGGATCAGAGGGCTTAATAAATCACAGGATGATTGTTGAACTGTGTGCTAGCTAAAAAGACAATAGTCCTACTGATACATAGAAACTGGGCCCAACTGAATTAACTGTTTTCTGTTGAAAGACCAATTTTTGGACAGTAAATAAACCCTACAGGAGGGTGAACGCCAATGTAGCCAATTGAGATGGCTACAGCTCTCGTATTTCGCTGAAAGTTATATTTCAGAAAATCAGAAAAAAAAAATGATTTTTTTTTCTACCAAAGTAGTAAAAAAAAAAAAAATCTGATTTAAAACAAATAAAACTTTAAAAATCTCCAAACAAACAAAAGTATGTCCAGAATTTCATAGGATGCCCATAAATACTGCTGATAAGTAGCCAAGAAATAATTCCCCCCCCTTACATTGGGCGTGAGTTATGTGATTTTACATTCCTGGGATTCACACCCTAAAAGACGAGGGGCTTAGCAGGATGCCAATAAGAAAAGTACCGTAATACCTGTAAAGACAGATTAGAGAAAGTAGAATGAGAAGAAAGACTGTTGAAGGGTTTGCTTATGTTTTATTAAGCAGGGAGAACTGAGCAATAAGACAATTACCATCTACCATTAGAGCTTCTTCTCTTCAAAATGGGAATGTCCTCAAAGAAATTTGTGTGTTTGTTTTAATTTTCTTTGCTAACACTTTTTTTTAGATCTCCTTACTAGCACCTTTTGTAAGTGTCATTTGACAGCCGGCCGAGATCAAGAATAAGATACCAAATTGGCGTATTGGCATAGTGTGGTCTTCCAAAAGTAAAAATAGTTGGGCATCTAGAGCATTTGAGGAGAATGCTATTTTAGAGAGAGGTAGTGTCTTCTGGATTGGGAGGTCTGGAAGGTGGGCTTCTGTATTTGTCCCATGAGCTGTCTGAGCAAGTGGACAGAAGCTTAAAATGATAAAAGGGGCTTCCATCTTGGATGCAACCATTAATGCTTCTTAAGGAAGGTCTTTAACACTAGGTTAGAGTCCCTTTTGCTGAGAGGGTTTAGCTGCTGCTGGGTAGCAGAAGGGGGAGGGTCATTGCCATGTGATTTCCCAGGGCCAGGCCTCCACCAGGTTGTTGATCTGATTATGTTCTAACCACTTGGCAACAGTGATGCATCTTCCCTTTAGAATTTCAGACTGACAGTTCCCTGCCCTCTGAGAACACCGTGTAGTAACAGCTGGCTTCCCTGCCCTGTTGCCAGCAATACTCAGTTCCAGCAGTGGCTTCTGTGAAGACATTGGGCCGTTCTCATGCTCAAGCTTGCTGGCAGCTGGATGAGCGGGGAACTTGCTGGTCAGGAGGGTGGATCTCTAACAACAGCTTCCCTGGCAGCTTATATATCATTCTGTTGTCTTTGGTAGGTAATTAAAGCCATTGAGGAAGGCTACCGGCTACCCCCTCCCATGGACTGCCCCATTGCACTCCATCAGCTGATGCTAGACTGCTGGCAGAAGGAGCGGAGTGACAGGCCGAAATTCGGGCAGATTGTCAACATGTTGGACAAACTCATCCGCAACCCCAACAGCTTGAAGAGGACGGGGACCGAGAGCTCCAGGTCGGCCATGCTTGCTTAATAGTGATGTATGAAAGGATACATTAGAGGTGGCAGGCGAGTGCTGGCTCCCTGGAATTCCTGCCTATTTGTCAGACGCCACTGCACAGCTCTCTGCAACTGGGGTGGCTTCTTTCTCAGTTAATGGAGTATATATGATAATTTTGTTTACCATGTTGAAGAGCCTAACACCTGTCAGGCCTCAAATAGTCATAAGAAAAACAAATTTAAAAAATAATAATATCAACAAAAACGAACCAGGAGCGAAGAAATAATAAAGGTGCTTCTTTGATGATGCTAGACCTGAACATTTAGGGAGACACATGATAATGGACTTTGGGAAGACATGCAGGTCACGAGATGCTATATTTGGGAAAGGGAAAGGAACACTGGGTTAGTAAAAAATGAGCCAAGGACAGTTTTTCCTGCACTGTATTTTTAAGTTGACTTGTAAAGTGTTATAGGTGCTTAAAGGCTTTAAAGCAAGAAATCATTTGGTTTCAGTTCTGAAAGTTTCTTTTTTGAGTCTTTTATGAGTAGAAGGAAACAGGACCAAAATAGAAACTGATCAGGTTACAAAGCATGCGGATGAATGTTTGAGAGGGGTTTTAAAAAATGAATAGACTTGAACCCCCTGTGAAGGAGGTAGTTATTTCATTGGAAAGTGCAAAAGGAAGAAGCATTACCAGTCCAGAGAGGAGGTAAGGATACTGCAAGTCCATAATTCAACAGGAACTTTTCTACCTGGGGACTGGGCCTCACTAGTGAAAGCTTCAGGATCCCACCATTGCTATTAAATAAGAATATTAGCATAAGACAACTGGGCAGCTGCTTCAGGCCTACAAGAAGTGAGGCATTGACTCACCTCCAAATCTGTGCTTCCCCAAGGTTCTTCATGACCCTGAGTTAAAAAAATATTGGAGAACGTTTTCCCCATGATATCCAAGATCATGGACCGGAAGATAGACCAGTCTTGGTCAGTGCTATGAGTGTCTCCTTCAGTCTTCTGGAGACTTAGCCAAATGGTTGTGGTATATACTGATTATTACAATGCATGAAGAAAAGAATCTGGAACAGACAGAAGAGGACCCTCTATCCTTTTAAGCTTTCAGATCCCTTAGCACTGGCCACAATCCCAACAGTTTTCATGATCAAGCTCTTCTGAAGTAACACGGGGCTGAATTCACATCTTATTTCTGCCACTTGATAGTCAAGTGACTTAAAAAAAAAAAAAAATCTCCTGGCATTTCTGGGCTATTTCTTGTTCTTCAACTCTCCAAGAGGTGTAGGTGGCCTCTTCTATTCCAAGGTGAACTTCCTTCAGCTTTTGGATCTCTGGCTCCAGATCCCAGATCCCATGCATATTGTCTGAGTGTCTTAAGGCGGGTTCATTGGTACTTGGTGTTTGTTTCTCCTGCTGGCAGAAACTCTTCAATTACCAATATTGCATAATGTGTGCTTTGTACCATTTATGCAGAACAAATTGAGAACAAATTGAGTCATTGGACATACTCTTCTCAATTCTAAATTTTTCTCACTGACAGTACTTCAGTACCTTGGATGCTTATTACTGCTTGCTAACAATGAGATGTAGTATAGCATTGCTTGTGATTCAGCACAAAATTGGGCAAATGTCATGGTGTTCCACAAAGAGCACAGAGACTTCCAGAACAAGCTTGAGAGTGACGCTTAGAGTTAATTGAGATTGAATGAGGATATTTTTCATCCTTAGGTCATTTTGACCTTGTCAGGTACCTAGAGCCTTCATGTGGCCCTATTAATGCTCTTGCTGTAAAGTTAGAAATGCAAACTATTGGTCTTTGTCTAAAGATAAGTATTACTTGTAAGCATTAACAGTAATGTTAAAATCCTCTGTGCTGTCGTTTGTTATTGGGGGGAAGAATTAAATCCTGATTATTTGTGCCATAAAAATTTATAGAAATTTTACTCAGAAAATTTATTAGAATAATGTACATAAAAGCTCACAAAGACACAAAACTGATAAAACAAGTCTGTAAGAAAGAAGTAATGCAAATTAAAGTAACAGGTAAAAATTATAAAACAGACAAAGGATTAATTGTGCTGTGTAGAAAATCAAGGCATTATATTGACTTAATTTTCTTTCCATAGGAAAATAATTTTTTTGGTTAAAATTCAGTAATGATGATATTCTGATTTAGTGTTTCTATTCAAGCAACACACTCTCGGGATGAAAATTCGGTCAAAATGTTAAGATCCACCACATTCTGTAATTTCTAGGGAAATGGGAGTTGAAGAAAATTTAAACAAGTACCTGTGTTAACTTAATAAAAAGTGCTTAGAATTCATTGAAATGATTATCTAAGAGGGAATACGAGAAGCACATTCCACAATCCAAGCAGTGATCAAAGTGGCCATTCTTCCTTCCCGTCTTGGCACACGTGCTGGTCAGGCATGGGCTGATTAAAGAGGGCATTAACTCCCTGCTGTCCCAAGTTTGTTTGAATGCACTGAGCCTGCCTGCAAACCTGGCTGGGAGCATGCTGGACTTGAACTCTCGCTGTTTTGTCCGCTTTGTCAAGTCTGGCAAGTTGCAAGCTCTCAAGTTGTCCTTACTCATACTTCGCTAGGGTTTCCATAGATGCTGTCTTGAAGTATGTAATGCTCTGTGCCGGCAGGGACTGCACTCTTCCGGCAAAGACTGATCCAGTTTCAGCCACAAGGTCTCCCGCAGTCTTTATCCCAGGCAAGAATATTGAAAGACCTGTATAATCATTAATGTACAAAGAAGGCCACATAAAACAAATGCAGGAAGTGCAATTAAGAACAGATAAGGTGATGGATACACACTTTTAGCAACTTCGTGAAATTAGGGCCAAAGAAACCCCCAAAACAAAAACGAAAAACCTCCTGATGCCATTGAACGATAGGTAGACCCCAAAAAGCCTATCTTAGGCAGTCTGACTTCTGAATCTTGCCGTCTCACTGAGCATCCTTGTCTGTCTCCGCTCCCTCATTCCCTTACCAGACCTAACACTGCCTTGTTGGATCCAAGCTCCCCTGAATTCTCTGCCGTGGTGTCAGTGGGCGATTGGCTCCAGGCCATTAAAATGGACCGGTATAAGGATAACTTCACGGCTGCTGGTTATACCACACTAGAGGCTGTAGTGCACATGAACCAGGAGTAAGTACTCAGCGATGTAACACCAAAGGGTAAATCTAGATTTAATAGTATTTTTCTTTTTTTGCTTTGAGCTGCATTATCATCCTCCTCATTAAAAAAAAAAAAGAAAGAAAACTGGAATGCCTTTCATTTTGATTGAGTTTAATTTTACAGAGCCTCTAAAAGCACCTACATTGTTGCGTTCAGTTGCTTAATTAAACATTTGAATACACCTGCCTTGTTGCGCTGTATGAATTGTGGCTGATTTCAAATGTGTGTCTGCATGAAGCCCAGAAACGAGATTCTCCCCTCGTGTAACTTTTCTGGCCCTCTTTTTTTTTTTTCTCCCCCACCTCCAGGGACCTGGCAAGAATTGGCATCACAGCCGTCACACACCAGAATAAGATTTTGAGCAGTGTCCAGGCGATGAGAACCCAAATGCAGCAGATCCATGGCAGAATGGTTCCTGTCTGAGCCAGTACTGAATAAACTCAAAATTCTTGAAATTAGTTTACCTCATCCATGCACTTTAATTGAAGAACTGCACTTTTTTTACTTCGTCTTCGCCCTCGGAAATTAAGGGAAAAAAAAAAACAAAAAAAAACAAAAAAAATCAATACCCGCAGTGTTGCTTGGTGTACAGATCGCCGAAACTGTGGGGCTTCGCAGAAATGACAGCCGTCGTTTGAAATTAGACCTGGAACAAATTGTTTCTCAGAAGTACTCCGTCCATCACCAGTTTGTAAAATACATGTACGTATATAAATAGAAACACCACCTCCGAGTTTGATGCCGCAGTTGCTGCTAGACACTCAGCTTCTCCGAGACGTCCTTGATCCTCTCTCCAACGGGAATTACAACTGCAGTATTTTGTTTGTGGCATAAATGACCGTCATCCTGCTTTCACCGGAATGGATACCATGCCCAGGAACATTCTGGAAGGACACAGTTGTAGCTTTTAAGGCTTGGTTCATACCATAGGAAACAGCCTAGGTGAAAACCATGTGGCTCATGAGTGTTGCTCCTTCAGTGCTTGGGCCCCCCGTTGGCTTATGATGACATAAGGGGCTGGAAAGAAAAAGAAAGTGGATTTCAAATAATAATAATAAAAAATAATAATAAAACCCAAGCACCTCCCCATCACTGGACAGACAAGGTTTGTTTCTTTGGGCCTGAGGCTGTGCCATATAAAGTCGTATTTTGGGACTCTACAAACTTACTGTAACTACCTTATGGATAGCGGACCATGACAATCTTGAATAGGGAACTTTCACACTTCCCTCCTTTAAAGAAGCAAACCCAAACCTACAAGGTAAGGCAAAACAAAACCTCAGCACTCTTTCTCCAATGAAAACTTTTTTCTTAACTTGATCTAATTTGAAACGCTGGGCAATAAATATTCTTTCATGTCTGTCATTTAGTTTGGGGTTCTCTCAAGATTTCAGTCCTCTCTTGACAATGGGAGAAGAGACCAGTGTGGAAACTGATACGGCTTCCCTGCTGTTCTGGGAAGACGTGAGTTAGGAACTGTACTATGTCAGGTTTGGAAACATGGCACCTAGAGCCTCGCTTGCTTTGCTTTCTCTCACACAAGGTTTCTCTTGCCCTTTGGTGCCATTTATTCATGCCACAAATACGTGGTATCTTTTGGGTACCAGGTAATCACCTGTAACCTTGGATCATGCCTCACTCTTCGGAGACTTGGCTGCTTGAGAAGTACTGGAAGATCTGTCCATTATTCTCACTCTCTGTCCTGCTTCAGTAACCCCTGCACCAAACAGGGTCAGCCAGGGAAGATTTACCTAGAAGTCAGTAGTGAGACTTAGAATTCACCTTGATGTCCTCGTTACCAGAATGAGACCTCCTGGAACACACGCTGCTGGTCCGTCAAGACCATTAGCCTTAGATGCTTCTGGTTAATCCCAGAGTTTTCTTCTTGAAACGTGAATTAAATGGCTTTGTTTATTCCTAGGAAAAAAACACCTAACTTTTTTGACTGGACAAATTTTAACTTCTTAAACTCTTCCATTTTTACCACTTTTAAACATGAGCTTGGCTGATTTTAATGACCTTCCCCCCTTGGTTATGCTGAAAGCTATTTCTTATAGAGCAAGGCATGTTCAATTTGATGCTGTCAAATCATGACAGTTTAGTAAAAACCTTTTTGCAGCATTGGTTGTAAAAGCTTTTCTGTTCAGAAGGAATATGAAATTCATTTTTTTTTTAAACTACTCCAACCATTTTTGTTTTATCACCACTTTTGCCGAACCCTAAGAGTTCTGGATATTCATGTTCAAAGGTGACAGATATATTGGTGGGGTTTTTGTTTGCTGTAAAAACAAAAAAAACTATGTAATTTTTTCCTTCAGGAAAGCTGTGATGTATTTTATTTTCAGTCTCCACAGACCAGTTCGAATAAGGTAGCATGATGACATTATCTTGGAAGTCAAAAGAGTGTTTCCTTGCATACATTGAATAATTAGAAGCCTTGCTTTCTTCAAGGCAACAACATAGGATGAGGTATTTTTCTACACACTGAACATACTCAAAGCAGAACATTTCAAAAGAGAGAGTGTGTCAGTTGTAAGATATCCTAACAAGTTAATGCTGGACACTGTGCTGAGGTCCTGGTGTTATTTCTCAGCACACATTTTGGGTACGTGCAGAATAATCGGGCAAGGCTTGAAATCTTACTGCATTCAAAGGTTGCCTCCTGGATATTAATTTGAACACATTGTATGAGTTAGAATCCAGGCCAATGGAAAGGCCAAAAAGGGCTTTCTAAGTGCCTAAAATAATATCCAGTAACAGTTGAAGTGAAACTCTACTGCTTCCGTGAAGTTACACATTTCTAAAAGAAAGGGGAGGACAATAGGAATGTTCCATTGTTTCCCAGGGCATGGAGCCAGGCTCTGGCATCTAGACAGCTATGGATTCTAAAGCCAAATGAGCTGTTGACACTGGGAAATTCACTCCATGTTTCTTTATAACTCAGTCCCTCCACCTGCAAATTAGAGATAATGATACTTTAATAATAACACCTTTCCTAACACATGGCGTTGTTACAAGTGTATATGAAATGCTCTTTGGTAGAATGGACTAAACTTCACAGAAGGAAGGTATACTCTTCCTCCAGTGTTTTCCAAGTCTTACTCATCCATCTTTCACTCGCAAACCCGAGTGTTGTATTGTGACATGCCAGAGTGGGGTGAAATGGAGTTCAGTAGTGGGAGCCATGCAGATGAAGCTCCCTTGCCTTGTGTGGATTTATGAGGCTTCGATTTAAACATGTATCTCTACAAGAGGTGGCAGACCTACCTAGTATTCCTTTATCATTTGGCCTTGAAATTCATGACATTGTTATTTTATAATGGAAAAGGGAGAAATGGACAAGCGAGACGCCATTGTAATGAAAAGAACTGGATGGTAAAGACACTTTGATGTCTTCCTAATAGATCTTTCCTCATGATACCACATAGACTACATGCCTTGGTCTTTGTTCAAGCAGTTCCCACAAATAAGGAGTTGCCAGAATTCAAAGGAGCAAAGGTTTCTTTTTCTCCACTGCAAAGTATTCTGGAATTAACTAGATACAATCCTTCATATTCCCACACTTCTCACTTCAAACATCCAACCCTTTCAACATATACACTGAGTCCCCAAATAGCCTACATCCCATTGGGAACTATTGAAGAAGTGTGTTGGTGAACTCACAGGGGACAGACGTGGTTTGGGGACTCCTTTTTCTCCTCTAAGAATGGAATTTCTAGTAACAAAATAAAATCACGTTCAAAAAGTGGGCATATCCATACGGTGTTGGTTGTACTCCATCCGTTGTAAAGGCCCTACTCATGTCTCCTTATCCTGCATGTAAATACATGCCTGCCTAGTGCAGACCCTGCACATTTGATTATCCCTAGAGAAGATACAGCTGGAAAAGTAGATCTGGGTCCTTTTCTTTGGTTTTCTTCATAATTGGCAAAATGAATGATGTTGACAAATGGCTTCCAGAAGGGCTTGGTAGTTAAAAACCTTACCTACATTTAGAATTTTAAATTGCTTAAGAAGTCATCTCTGTCTGAATATTTTATAAGAAAACTTTATTTCTCTCTAAAGTATTTCCTACAGGACTAAATAATGGCTATTTACCTCAAAGGAACTAAATTTGATGTGTAGCTCACATACATAAACACACATATGTACAAAACAAGCAAATAAAGAATTGGTTTAATAAAACAAGCAAAATTGTCTGTGGAGATAAATTCTGGTCTTAATCCTTTGTTCTCCACCTGAAGTCATCCACTGCTAAACACGGCCATTGTGGTGGGAGATACGGTGTCTGAAGAAATCTTGGTGGTTAGTTGTCACAAAGGAAAGAAGAGAAAATTCCTTATTATTGTTCATTTTGATTAGTGAGAGGACAGGAGCCACAGAGACGCCGTTGTGTCATGCTGATCTTGTTCTGTTCTAGACTGATGGGATGGTTGAGACTGGTTGGTTCTTGGTGGGCTCGAGCCCCCTAAACCTTTCCTGCTGCCAGACATCTCCCTGACGCTCTCTTTCTGTGCCTGTTAACATGCAGCGCGTGTAAATCCTTTGCTAGATGCTCTCCTTCATTAGAAGTTACTTCTTAAGAAAAGCATTCAGTGCTTTTTTTATCTCTTGGTTTGCATTTTTTCAATCATAGTGTTGAATATTGGCAGATTGTGGTATTTCCAGATTTGTTCCCAAGATACCCAATTTCCCTTTCTGGAAAGGCTGGGTGCTCGTAGTTCAGGCTTTTCCGGTAGTACAATTCGCCTTTCACATCCCTTTACCAACTTGCACAACTCTTCTCTTCTCCTCTTGCATGATTCTTCCAAGTCAGAATTTTCATTTCCACAGAGTGGCTGTTCACACAGTAGCTAAGACTTGGCTATAGGCTCAGACTGTGTGGGTTCCAATCCCAGCTTGACTCCTTCACTATGTAGGACGTGCCCCTGAGCAGGTAGCTGAGCTTTCCTATGTTTGACAGCCTTGTCCATTCGATAGGGGTAAGACGGTACCTTCCTCAAGTTGTTACAATTAAGCTATTAACAGCCATTTTTTCTTGTTGCTACTCCAGTTGTCATTTTTCCGAGGAGAGAAGCTAGATCTCCATGCTCTCCCTCCTGAATTACTTCTTACTGAGCTGTACCGACTATACGTGCTTCTCTTTCTTTCTTGCAATATTGGCTGACAACTGGCTGACAATCTTGGCTGCTGTTTTGTCTCAACTCCTGTTCTTTTCTCTACAGGGAGTAGACTCTGCTATCTTGGCCTCACAGCCCTTCCTGTTGATTACAAAGCCCACAGAAGAAAACAGAACACACCCTCCTCAGTCCCTTCGAAACACGTTTCTTCTGCTTCTGCTCATGCCAGTCCTGGAGCAAAGACACTGATGAAACAACACCCATACCCGAGAAGAATGCATGGATGACGTTGGAATCTCCTTTCCCAGTGAAAGAAACCGCAGCCGGGCAAGGTTCAGCACGGGTCCTCCCGTTGCATTGAGGAATGTACTGTCTCGCAGCACCAGCTCTGCAGAGCCCTTGTTCCTAAACTCCTCGTGGTTTTATTTATATGTATTTCCATATCGCTCCTGTACGTCACCGCTGCCTTGGCGCGGCAGCGAGGGACGCAAGGCTACAGGTCGTACCATGGACACCAGGTTCGGTGCCTCCACACAAAGCAAAGCCAGTTCCCATGAGCTGCCTATGATATGCATTGCTGAAGTAACATTTTACCCAGGGTGTGCCATTGCCGTGATATAAATATATTTTTTTCCTAGACTAACTACGAGCTGACTTATCTCTTTTGATGTGTGTACATAGGTGTGAGAGTGCGTGTCCGCGGGTGTATGTGCGTGTGAGTGTAGGACCTCATGCTTAGCACTGCCTGTGAATGTTGTGGAAGGCGACACCCGGAGAGTTTTGGTTTCTCGCCAGTTCAGAGATGAAGAGCCACATGAGTTGGTGGACCCGCACGGGTCCTCCTAGAAAGATAGCCCGGAAATGTTCAGTGTCCTGTATTTAGAAGTGTATTCTGTAGCTGCCACACGAAGCTTAGTAAGTAAGCCTGCAGCTTAGGGTGGAGACATTTTCACCTTGGCGATGGGGTAACTTGAGAGTGTCCATCCATTCAGGTGACAGCCCATCATCAGAATTACTAATTCCAATTGAGCTTCTCATTGGAATTGCCGGTTTCTTGAGGGAGAGAGAAGGGGGTGGAATTTGCCTGGTAACCCCAAATGGAATAGAGGTAGCCTTTGTTTCCCTGCATAAATGGACTTGTTGAATGCGAACAAAATATATGCAATTCATATATTTCCGGAGGTGAACGTAGACGCGTGTGTCAGCTTTGAGATGATGTGTTCTGGATTAATACTTGGTCTCTCAATGTCACAGAAAAATACATGCCAGTGACTCTTGAGGTTAGCATCGTTGGGATTAAATGTCCTCAAGTGATTTTCGGTTCCCCGTATACAGGAAGAGTTCTACAGTTACCAATATGCAGCTAACTCCAACGGTCCTTAGCCTTCTAGGATCTGAGGTCGGTGTGTGAAGATTCAGTTCCGATAAGACATGTATGCCAAATTTCAGCCAACATACTGCCGTTTTTCATAATCTGAGTGGCTGCCTTGCCTATTCTAAGCTATGCTTGCAGAAACTGTAGCCATTTTCATAAGCTATACCATCAAATCAGGGAAAAAAAATGGGAAAAAAAAAAGATTCTGAACCCCATGTTGAGTAAGTAGAGAAAATCATCAATAAGTATTTATTACATTCTGACAGGGTGTGTGGCATTGTGTTCTCATAGCTATGCCAGAGTGACAAAAGTTAATTCACCCCTTTTTGGGGACTTTAATATATTTTTAAAGGGATGTGCCTATGCATTGATGCCTGAAAAATATGTATAAAGAAATGAGGTTGAATCTCTGAGCTGGTCATCTTTCCCCAGAGATCAGGGCAGGAGGCCAACTTCAGGGACTGTATCTAGCCCCATAAGCGAGTGCTGGCCTAGTGAGTTCAGATGCTCAGTCTTGCTCAGATCTTCCGTTAGGCAGCATTAAGCTGTTCCCCTGCACCAAATCACATAGCTTCACCATGTGTCCACTGGCCCCAAATTATTTTTAACAGTCATGGATGAAATGTTCTGGTGTGTTGAAAAAGTTATTTTCAAGACAGGTTGTGCTCACTACATTGCTGGTATGTGTGTTTTGAGAACTCTTGTATTCAATCTGTGAAGGATATGTGTATTAATCCATACACGCTTATAGCCTCAATATTTGTCTGAAGACACTCAAAATCTGACCAGTAAAGGAAAGTTCTAGAAGCAATATTTTCACTTATTTAACATTCTCCAAACAACATCAACCATTGATACACACTGAAGAGTGCATTTATTTTTTGTATCACTCCAGGTATGTTGGAATATGCAAGGACTGTGGTTAAAATTAGAATGTATAAGGCATATTATAATTTAGTTCATACCGAAAAGGAAATTAACAGAACATTGCTTGGCTCCTACATGTTCTGAAATTTGAGCGATCTCTTGAGTTAGACATAGATTTTTCTATTTTGTTTTATTTTGTCAAGGTATTTTTCTTCCCTTCATGAACTTTAGGTACACATAACTTATGTCATTTATTTATGGTCTTTTATACCTAGTTTGTAAAATTGTAAAATAGCAAACTAAATGCAAAGAGTTTGCATTTGAAAATAATAAAGTAGTTGCCGTATACAGACCTGGAATCCGGTTGTCTCTTTTCCATAATTTTTCCATATGCCTACTGTTTCTAAATCAATTAATTCTTGATTGTCATTTAATTAGAACATAAAATCTTGAGTTTTAATTGAGTGTGCTTAGTTAGAGGATTAAAAAACATTGACTTTTAAATAGCCCTTGGCCTTGAGAACAGCACATTAGCAAATCAGACTTAGGTTTTATGAGATTCTGTATGTATCTGAGTGTAATTAAGACAGTGATCTTTGGTTGGAATTTAGGCTCCCCCACGTACTACTGATAATGCAATTTAGGGCAAGTTTCTTAACTTCCTTGTGCCCATTTCCTTGTTTGTACAATGGCAATTATAATACGACAGGTATTTTTTAAAGATTTATTTATTTATTTATTTGAGAGAGAGCATGTGTTAGCAGTGGGGGAGGGGCAGAGGGAAAGGGAGAGAGAGAATCTCCAGCAGATAGTGAGACACCATATTCATACCACTTTTATTATAGCATATTATTATGTCATTCTATTTTACTATTAACGGTTAACATCTTACTGTGCCTAATTTATAAATTAAACTTTCTTATTGGTAGATACATTAGGGTAAAAAGCCATAGTATATATGGAATTTGGTATTATCTGTGGTTTTGGGTGTCCACTGGGGGTCCTAGAATATATCTCCTATGGATAAGAGGACTACAGTATTCTCAGCATTTTTAGCAATATAACCTGTCTTCTCCAACATCCACAGTACTATACCTTCTCTTAACACCTTTGGTAGTGACTAGCTACCCATCCTTGCCACAGACTTTTAATTCTGGATTGTTGGATCCTTGAGAGTGCATTGGGGCTCCAAGGAGTCCAAAGAGTATCCCTAAAACGTGGTGTAAATGATATGTATATGTGTGTTTTGATGGGGAGAAAGTTCCTAAATTTCATCAAATCATAAATGAATGTGGGATACAAAAATGATAAGAGCCATAGTTTTAAGGATGAATGCTCCCATCATTATACCATTTCATTAAACACACTGTCAATTGACTAAGCCCTTGTTAATTGAAAATCGGTCTCAAGACTTATTACAGTGTCTTAACTAAAGCCCTTAAGAGCAGCTGGCTTCAGAGAATGAGAGCATGCTGTTTAGTGTTCCTAGAGATATTTTAAAACATAGACCTTGAAATAAAAAGAATCTGGGTTATGTCTGGTTATTTTGTGTTTATTTCCTAGTTAAATACCTCTCTAGAATCAGCTATACTAATAGGTAGAGTAGTTGATAATGTATTTATGATTTGTGGCAGACTAGGCTTGGCATTTTCTATCCCACTTGTTCAGCAAGATAGAAAGTCAACTGTATTAAAGCTGTATTTATGGAAGATGGAGCTATAGAAATACAGATACAGACTTTTTATAAGGAATCGTCTCCTGCACTTACAAAAGCTGAGAAGTCCCATGATCTGCAAGCCCGGGACCCAGGGAAGTCAGTGGTGTCGCTCAGTTCAAGTCCAGTGGCCCAAGCACCCGCCGAGCCAACGGCGTAAGTCCTTGTCCGTGGGCAGTAGAAGATGACATGTTCTATCTCAGAGAGTTCCTTCTGAGCAGGAAGCAGAAGAGGGGAATTCCACCTTTCTCCCCCATCATTCTAGTCAGGCCCTCAATATAATGGATGACAGCCACCCACACTGGGGAGGGCATTCTACTGAGTTTACTCATTTAAATGCTGCTTTCATCCAGAAACACCTTCACAGACACACCCAGAGATTCTTATAATCTGGGCCCTCCATGACCAGTCCGGGTCATTTGAAATGAACCATCACATTGACCAGTAAAGCAGTTTCCCCTACATTTTCTAGAATGAGTTGGCAGAGTGGATATCAAAATTGCCACATGTAATTTAATAATTTTGAGATTGATTTCAGGGTAGTGCAATAATGAGGTTCTTCTATTATTTAGGGCAACAACTTCTAACTTCTGTAATACAAGGCCCCATATTTTCAGCATTTAATACACTTAAGTGTTGTTTCTAGCAAACATCATAACCTGATGAAGATCCGGAGGATCTTTCTGGCAACTTTGCAAGCAGTGAACTGGATCCAAGCTCCTTCCCTCCTATGAGGCTCTCATCTTCTACAGGTGACATCTATGGCCACCACCTAAGAGAGTGAATGATTCTAAAGCTGAAGGCTTTATTCTCCCTCCCCTATTTTATTGGTCAGAACTTATCATATGGGCCTAAGCCGCTGTTTGGAGGTGGGAAATAAAGTCCTGTAAGCACGTAAAGACAAATCTGTTGAGCAGCTAGCCAGTATCTACCACAAGTACAAAGAAGCACCACACACCAAGGGGAGGTCAGGGAAAGCTCCCTGTGGAAGTCAAATGCATCTGCTCCTACAATTATGTTGAAAGCTAGTTTCCCAAAGATGCCGAGAAGCATGAGCAGTGTTCAGACTTGCTATAATATTTGCATCCTCATCCTTGTCTACCCAGATGCTTCAGAGAGAACATTTTCCTTCCTGAATCACAGACCTCTGTGCCTTCTGTTAGCCACAAGCTTCTGTTTATATTAAAAAATGCTGCCTATTCAGGTTTAAATGGCCTTAGTGACTCAGTATTCCCAGGATGAGGGCCGGGCGGGGAGTGGGGAGCATAGAATAAACCATAATCCCGGGCAAGAGATTTAAAGTAGTGTTTTTCCTTTGAGTAAAGATACAACTAGAACGTGCAAAACCAAACCACTTTAGCCCCTGGATATCTATCAGATGGGCAAGACCTGAATTAAGGTCTTGTTCTGTCTGAAGCATCTTAAGAACTGAAGCCAAAGCTCAAGCTTACAGGGTTTTTCGTTCCCTTTAGCATTTTTGAACACTTAACTACATGCCAGACATGTATTAAGCTCTGTTTATTTAAATGCAACAGTCTGTGCCTGTGACATAAGTCCTCGTATGTTCATTTTATGGATGAAAACATGAAAGTACAGATTGCTTAGACAATTGGTTCAAGGCCACCTTGCTGAAAAGGGTTGGAACTTAAACACAAATTGTTGGACTCCGACAATTTGCTTTTAACTTCTACAGCACCCTGCCATACCGTGTGTATGATAAACTCAATCTGATGAAACATTTTGCCAGGTGGGTATGTTCCAGTTTGATATCGAAGCTACACGCCATCGGTAGAAGGTATATATGCCAGGACATTCTTTCTTAAACACTGCCTGCCTCTTCTGCTGCCAGGTGGCTCTTTTTTGATCAGTGAGTCATGCTGATTGTTTTTTGTAAGCTCTAGTGAGAGAAACTGTAACTTAAATACGGTGTTACCTTATCTACTGCATTTTGCAAGAATTAATTTCCAAAGTCAACTCTTCACTTAAAAGCAGAGTGTAATCTATTTTCACTAAAATACTACCATCTGATGTAGAGTGGGGGAGGAAGTAGTGATTTTCTTTAATCATCACATTGGTATTCTAAGCATAAAAGTCACGGATGGAACTTCTTGAGTGCCATTCTTCACTTTGATGACAGTTTGTGACAGAGAGGCTAGTCATTAACCAAATAGAAACAAAGGATGGGTCCAAGGACAAAAGAAAAATTCATTGAAGTGGAGTCTGAGGTTCACGTAATAAAAAAGTACACAGATTTAAAGTGAACCCTGGGGGTATCTGGGTGGCTCAGTGGGTTGGGGCCTTTGCTTTCGGCTCAGGTTATGTTCCCAGGGTCTTGGGATCAAGCCCCGCATCTGGCTCTCTGCTCAGCAGGGAGCCTGCTTCCCCCTCTCCCTCTGCCTGCCTCTCTGCCTACTTGTGTTCTCTCTTTCTGTCAAATAAATAAATAAAATCTTTAAAGAAGAAGAAAAAAAAAAAGATAAAGTGAACCCTGCCTTGGCTACTCACGATCTATGTGACCTTGGACAAATCGCTTAACCTCCCTGAAACAAAGTATACTCACCTTTCAAGTGAAAGTAAGAATCCCCTACTTTGTCAGGGTCTTGCAAGAATTCAGGGTAATCCGTTCATTTGGGTGGGAATGACCCACCCATACAAAGTGGGTCCAAACCAGAAAGCAGGAGCTGCAAACACGGATGTCTAGAGGAGCCAGGTAGGCCATGTGAATGAGTGGTAATTGTGCAAATGCAACACAAGAGAAAATACGTATTTTGATAAAACATTAGATTGATCTGATGTTTATAAGTATTGTTCAGCAGATAGTAGGTTGAGGCAAGGAGGGTTCTATAGCCAAATAAGATGAGAAAACCATGCATTCTGTGACCCTCTTCTGGAGATTCATCCAGGACACTGGTATATTAAAAGCTTTTGGAAGTCCTACAGTAAAGAAACCAGTTTTGCCAATGTAGCCTACCATTTTCCAAAGGCATTTGAAAATGAAATCCTGTTCACATCTCCATGGAATGAAAGCTCTCAGTCTACCTTTGGGGTTTCATATGAGGAAACTGAAGGAGATAGGCACACAACTGTTGTACAATGTTTAAGTATCCTGATCTGCCACCCACAAGGCATTCTACTTTCAAAACCCTGGGCATATTCCAAGTACTTAATCAGCTTTGCAGCTGCATGGAGATTTGGCCTTTCCTCCAGCATGGCCTAGTGGCTGCAGTACTCTTTAGGAATGAAGCATGTGAGGTGGGAAGCATGGATAGGAGAGATTATGCTACTCAGAAGTATGAAAATCAAGTCCTGATTTCAGAGCAGGTTTTAATTCATGAACTGAGCCGTGTGAGCCAAAGTTATGATCAGGGCTAAGATGTCTGAATTCTTCTAGTCCTTGTAAAGAATCCAATAGAATTTGACAATGCAAAAATGCACGGCACTCTTAAATCAACAACCTAATTAAGACTTGTAGCTATACTGTGGGCTTCGGCTTCTGTCATCTTACCCTTTCCTTTGGAGGAAGTGCCTTGAGCCTTTGACTGTTCCCAGCTGAATGGGTAATAGACCCCCGACATATCTTGTTTCTGGCAATTGCCCTGAACATAATTCTTTGTTTACAGCACTGTTGTAGAAAACTTGATGAATACTTAGAAGAAAATAGAATTAGAACCTAAGGACCCAGTTAAAATCAACTTAGTAGAACATAGACATTGCTTTGTGTAGAGCTGGAAAAGATAGTCATGAGAGAACGTGGCTTAAACATACACCAGAGAAACTATATATTATACACATAATATGTAAGGGGCAATTATGGCCTAGTAATCTGCAGTGTATCACTACCTAGCAATCAGATTGACGGATTCTAATGAGACCCATGTTGTTTGTAATCAGACTGGCATTGCTTATTCAGAGCTCTATTCCATAAGATGCACTTTTAAATGGCTCAGATTGCACCAGATGCTATAAGAAATGGCATTCCATTTTATTCCATTACCAGCATTTTTCCCTCTTCCAATTAGCATAATTTAAAATCAGCCAGAGGCAAATGCACAGGGCTGAAAAGTTGCAAGGAAGTTCAAGAAAGACTTGAAAGGAAAAGGCAAAAAGACACACATACACAACAATTTTTTATATGGGCAAGAGAACATTACAATTAATAGAGTTCTTAGTCTTTAAATTGCTCAGAATTTATTTCTGTGACTTACTGAAATATTAGAATCTCTCTGGGGGCTAATTGCCCTGTAGGTTCTTCTTGCTTATGCATTATCTTATGGATGACATAATAGCATCACCACCACATTTACCATTCAGTTAAGGTTTAAATTGAGTTCATTTTCTTTTTCCCTCCTCAAAATGGTCAGGAACTTAGAGAATCGGAACAAATTCTCATTTGTAAAATGAGAAGATCTTTGTAAATTGCCTCTTTATAAGTAAGGTCCCAACTGTTTATAAAATATATGAAGTTAAAACTTGAGCTAACATAATACGCATTTTTCCCTGATATAATCTGCCATCATAGTAAAAGCAGAGCTAGCTGATTAAATAAGGATTGGCATCTGATATTAAAAGACTAATTTTCTCCAGTGATTTGTCTCCCCAAGATCTCTGCATCATCCTCTCAATAATGTATAAGCTCCCCGGGTTCTGTCTTGGGCTTTTGCTGGTTGCTCACACAGCATTCACTCCCCCTTGGTGCTCCTCCTAAAAGCACCTCACAGATTTCAGTAGAGGATCCATTTCTCTCTTTATGTCGCTTAGGTGGGACTGACCCATCCCGGTCTGGAGTTATACTAGGGGGTCCAAACCAGAGTAAACCTCTGAACCAACGACTGCTTCAAAGAAGGTCCAATCAGAGTGAAACTTCAGACTTCTTCTCCATAGAGTGGGAAACAATCTTTCTTGAACTCTGCCCCACCCCCTACATGAACAAAAGGAGCCATTCCCTCTGGCAGCCATTTCGGGATCATGAGAAAAGTTAGCCTCAAGGTGAAGGTGACACACACATAGATGAAGAGAATCTTGAAGAAACAGAGCCGGACACAAGGGCATACATAGGATGCTTGTGAGCAGGTTAACATCATGTTGAGAGCTGACAATTGGCCACAGTTAGGAATATCTATATCACAAACATGTGCAAACACTGAAAGTCAGGTCTGCTGCTTCTTTTTCTCCTCTCTCTTCCCTCATCTTCCTCGTCCCCCCAGAGCTGCATCGTAAACATTCTCTAGCTTTGCACTAGCTGTGCCTCTGACTGAATCACGCCTAAAGTCTGGTTTACTTTGGCACTTTTCATGTCAGAAGCTGGTTTACTTTGGCACTTTTCATGTCAGAAGCCCAGAAAGCTCTTTTATTGTTTAAGTCAGTTTGACCCAGATGACTATTAAGCAAAATCATATCCACCAAAGTTCTCCGTAACAAAAGCTACCATTAATGAAGCCTTTGCCAAGGACCAAGAACTGTGCTAAGTGTGAATCTGCTTAGCACAAAGGAACCATCCACTTCTACAAAGAAGTTACTTTATTTCTAACACACATGAAGAGATCAAAACTTAGAGTTACAGGAGTCACTTACCCAAGTTTCAAGGAGACCTACTTACAATTTTCCAAATATACCAACCCTTTCCATGTCTCATCTAAGCTGTTTCCTCTTCTTATATACCGTGTGCACCTGGTTAATGCCTACTTGTTTTTTGGGACCCTGAGTCAGTGCCTCATGGAGTTCTTTATCCTCTTAGTCTGAGTCACTAAATCTGTTCTCATATCATCCTGTGCCTACCTTGTCTGGAGTGCTTTTAGCAACGCAGACTACTTTATCAATTTTCTTTCCAGTTCCCCTACCAGACTCTAAGATCAACAGCATCTTAGAAATCTTAGGAATCTTTCATTTTTCTTGTCTACATCTTTACACATATAGACATGACTGCCATATTATAGGTTCCCAACCAATGCCGGCTGAACTACTTGAATGGATGAGTAAGTAAATGCTTGTAATTTGTTTTTACTGCACTGAAATTCAAGGAAAGAAGAAATACTCAGTCATTACCCTTAGTATATATCCTTTACTAAATATGTGAATCATTGTAAAGCCATCAATACTCCTTGACTTCTCCCTTCTTCATTTTTCTTATCTTTGGTATCATCATCATTATTTCTATGTATTGTCTGCCCACGTGTCAGGCAAGTGCTGAGTGCATTAAGGGATATTAGAAAGATCCTTGGCTTTTTTATCAAATAGATAGGATATGAGTTATAGTCCTAGTATTCACCGCCTGGGTCTTCTTAGGCAAATTGCATGCTTTCCTCATATGTAAATGGGAATGGTGTCTCACATTTAAGGTTGCTGTGTGAAAGTAAATCGTAGGTAAATGGCCAGGTGTATGGTAATAGACAGTTAAGAAATGGTAACTCTTTACCTTCATGTCCATGAAGGCCATATTTTGCTTTATTTTTTCATAAGAGTTATCACCTAAAATTTAAAATCTGACTTCCATTTACTTTGTTTGGGTATTTCAAACTGGTTTTGCACCCTACGGATCCAATTATGATTAACAACAGCTACGAATACTACTATATATCCTCATGGGGACTGGAAGCAAAACATTTTTCTTTTTTCAAGCTGAAACCCTATCAATTACACATTTCTAAGAAGTTCATTGTTTTTAGGGTTGGTTATGATTTGTCTTTGGATCCCTCCCATTCTTTCCCCTTTTAGATTAGATTTCCCCTTTTAGATTAGATCCTGGGTGTGCATGAGCACACCATTAAAACTTGCTCATAGGAAATTAGAATGTGAGACCAGACCATGACAAGGATGATGTAAAAATTGTTGTCTTTTCATATTTAGACTTAGTGTAGACAAAAAAACAACAACAACAACAAAAAAAAAAACTGGGTTGGTTTTAACAACTCGGACTAAGTAACTCTTGTCCCATATGTGCTGTTAAGATTGAATATGCCAGACTTTGGGAAATATCCCATTGACTCTTGTGAATGTCATGTCTGAGCCATGACACCAGGTCACATACAACAGGTGGCAATTTTGCCTTGGATGGAAGGTTAATCATTGTCAATCATCCTGAAAGGAGAAAGCTCTAGGGCTGAACAGAATCTTGCCCTTGGACTATTAGAGAGGATATTTTCTTCTGTATGGTCTCAGATGGTGAAGTAAAGTTGAGCCATGGGAGTGTTCAGAGTATTTCCAGTGGTGAGAATTATTAGTCCCTGCACAAAGAAGAAGGCTAGAGATAGGTAGGGTGTTGACCTAATAAAGGCATTTAACGAGGAACCTGGGTATGTGGGATGTTAGCAGTTTTGAGTTATTCCCTATAACCCTATACTTCAATTAAACTGGGGTAAACCACGTTTTCTCTAATCCGTTCCCAGCTGTGATATGGGGAATTGGATTGAGCAGTAAGCTCATGGTAAGACCAGGGAGAAGGGAGTAAGGGCTTGTAATGAAAAATAGCTACCCAGAAAAGGCATGCTGTCAGGATTGTCAGCAGCATGGGAGAAGAACCAAGAGGAGCCTGACAGATTTGTTCCAGTATATAGGGAGGTAGGAATGCTGGGAAACATTCAGAAACCTTTGAGAAGGCTATTTGCCAGAACTTGGCTGGAAGGAGATCGGATCCATCTGCCTCTGAAGACAATGCTCTTCCTACAATGCCATCATACTTCTTGAAGGATGAAGTAGAGCTGGAGATGAATGCGGTTCACTGGTCAACTTCCTGTAGCATTTCCATAAAGCAGACTTGGAAAGTATTGCTTTCCCTTCATTTCAGCAGTCCTTTTGGTATAAGTTGCCCATTATTATTATTATCTGTCCAAATACCTAGATGGAAGAGTGGGATATAGGGGAAATTTGTGTTTTCATGAGAAGCAGCAACATTTCACATCTTATGTAAGACTTTTAATTCTCCGGTCGATGACCTGAAATCGATTTTACCCCAGCTATACACCAATGTGATAGGAAATCTACTTAGTGTAAAAGGTGCTCTTTGCTTGATGTCATTGGAAAATAATACCATACAGTTTAGAAGATACTAGATCTAGTCTGAACTCTGCTACAAAGAGCTTTGTAAGTGAGAATATGTCACTCATGACTTCTTGTTCTAAAACCAGGACTCAGGGGGCGCCTGGGTGGCTCAGTGGGTTAAAGCCTCTGCCTTCAGCTCAGGTCATGATCAGGTCCTGGGATCGAGCTCCAAGGCGGGCTCTCTGCTCAGCAGGGTGCCTGCTTTGCCGTCTCTCTGCCTGCCTCTCTGCCTACTTGTAATCTCTCTCTGTCAGATAAATAAATAAAATCTTTAAAAATAAAAAAATAAATAAAATAAAATCAGGACTCAATCTTCCTAATCTCTGCTATCTTTCAGCTCTAAAATTCAATGTATGCTTTAAATTTCTTGGTTCCTAGGTACAAGCTTCTGAATGCAAGAATGTTTATATGCAGTCAAAGAAAAGAAAGGCAGCACTGGTATTTAGCAGGTATGTCTGGTCCTGCCGTAGCAACCATCATGATATATAAATATTTTCATGCTACTTGGTGCAAAGTTTGTGTTCTGAAGTCCCCTGAGTGGTCCCCATTATCCTAGCTCTCTTAATTAGCCCCTGTGCAGCCCCACAAACACTGAAGCCATGTATTTCATAGAACTTTATTTTTTGAAAGGTTTAGAAGTATTTTCACTCCTTTAAGCAATAAAAATTCTGAATAGAGATCTGGGCCTTAAAAAACAAACAAAAAGGGGCACCTGGGTGGGTCAGTGGGATAAAGCCTCTGCCTTCAACTCAGGTCATGATCCTGGGGTCCTAGAATCGAGCCCCACATTGGGCTCTCTGCTCTGTTGGGAGCCTGCTTCCCCCTCTCTCTCTGCCTGCTTGTGATCTCTGTCTGTCAAATAAATAAATAAAATCTTAAAAAAAAAAAAAAGACACTAAGGATAGAAAGAGAGAAGAAGACAGAGAGGAAAGAAAGGATTACTACAAAGGATCAATAAAGTTGATCTATAAACTTAACACCATACTAGACGTGTATGGTCTCCTATGTCATTCTCTTATGTCTTTTCTTTCTTTTTACTCCCTCCTTCCTTCTTCCCTTCTTCTTTTTGATCCAAGAGTTAAAGGAAAGAAATTTCTATTTTCAGATTTTTCCTGACTCTTTTACCTAGGGTTGTCAACAGAACAGAGCTTTGAATCATTAGATATCTTTTATTAAGAAATTAGATTTCTGGTACTTTGAGAATGGAAACAGAAGGAAAAAACATTGCTTGTGCCATTAAGTGAACTCAAAGTGCTTCTTTTATTCTTTCTTTTATTCTGAAATAAATGAAATGTTCTGTGGTGCTTTGGACGGTAGAAAGAAGGGGACACTCACAATGCAAGGTCTTTCACTGATCACGCCAGTGTTCCTTGCAAAAGGTAATCTAATAATCCTCTATTCCATTTAAGGACTATAGAAGCTTGTACATTTCTAGACATTTTAAATGATTTACCCAATGACCCTGCAAGCCCTTCTGATCCAAGCATTGTTATTACTCTTGCCTGATGGAAATTCAGGAGGTCTGCAGTTGAGGGAGATCTTGGACACAAACATGTCCTGCCAGTGTGTGATTTTCTTTTTTTTTTATATGTCAACCACCTTGTCCAAAAAGGTACCCCCCCCCAAGATCAGAAGCACATGGCTCCGAGTTTTTGTTCTTCTGATTGACATGAGTAACTTTCAGATCTCTCTCAAAGGTTCTTTGAGGATCTATTGCTATTCCTGACAGAATTTTGGAGTTGATTGCTTTGAAGCCCACTTATCTTGCTTAGCTGATTGAAGATGTTGCTGATGTGCTTTTTTAATTAGTTTGTGAAGTGGGTGGAGTTGGAGCAAAGTCAATTTCATCTTGCTAAAATCCAATCAATGCTAGTTGACTGAATGACTTTAGTTTATTTAGCTGATTGACCCTGGACTTCTTCAGAAGTTGTTTTCTCTTATTTTCAATTTTGATGATTAAAAAATGATTTAATTACAGAAGTCACTTCTATGTCACTTAATATGTTGGCATGAAATTTACTCCACTCTTCCACCTTATGTATAACTCATGAGGCACACAATAAAGTTCTGCTGAATTCAGTAATATTTGCTGCTTGCGACTCTGAGACAACACACTTTCTTCTTTCAACTTTTCATTCCTTTACTGTGCAGACAACTATTTATTGAAAAGAAAAGATTGCTCAGACCTTTGCAAAATATTTACAATGTGCTAACTTTTGTTGGGATTCACTTTAGGCTTTTTGTGATGCAGTGTTTTGCAAATCCTTTCACTAGTTAAACTTTTCTTATTGAAGTAATGAATACAAAAACAGTGGTTACAATTTATTTGGAGAAGAATTATTGTGACTGCCTGCCTGGGCATCAAACTGAAATGCTTACAAAACCATTTCACATCCCAAACAACAACCAACCAAATTTTGTTTCTGTCAAAATAATAGAAACAAATGTTTCCAGAGCAGAAATGCTGCCCGTAAACATTTTCATCAGAATCAAGCACTGTGGCCGTTAAAATTCATCTAAATTAAATGTGTATTTCTGAAACAAATGTCCTCTTTGTAAAATATTTGCCAGCAAAGATACCACTAACCCTGCAGGGTGAGGTCACGTATATGAAAGACCTATGATGCATGAGAGCCTAATTAAACCGAAAAAACTCTAGTAAACTTCTCTCTGTAGGAAATGTTAAGCTTGTTTTTTTAAGGTGGTAGTGAAAAGTTGTTCTGAAGTTTTATTTCCAAATATAATTTTAAAGCAATCCTACAAGCATATTCATGAAGAACATGAACAGGTAAGTATTAGTCAAATCTACCAAGATATCCGAGTTGAGTCCCAGACTGTGTTTAGGTCCTTCTTTCATTTTGATTAGTTAGTTTGGTCCTGGAATGTCTGAAGGGGACGTAATGGGTGGAAAAACATTGAAATGGATGGGTTGGTATTGACCCTCCTGACTTAGACTGAGGGACTAACTTTGAGGTCACAGAAGAAGATATAAGTTGGCTCTTGTCACGTAAAATCTGTATAGACGCCACCCTAAAATGCCATTCACATTTCAAGCTTCTGTGTATGTCATATACACAGAAAAAAACCAAGTTTATTATTGGCAAAAAACAAGTTAAACAGCTGAGCTCAAGATCAAGATCCTATTGGCAAAAAACAAGTTAAACAGCTGAGCTCAAGATCAAGATCAAAATCAAGGGAAGTACATTCCATCCACCATGAGGTCAAAACAAGTCACATGGCTAAGGCAAACATCAATGGATGGGGGCATATTCTCCTATTATGAGGGAGGGGGAATTGAGGACATATTTCCTGAACAGTATTATTATCTACCATAAGTCATAAGGCCAGAAAGTAAAGGACATGTGCTTATGAAATACTTAAGAGTGTCAGGATCCAAACAGAGACCCTCTGCAGCTTTGGTACTACCACCATTTAGAGTGGATATCAGTGGAGAACTGATGAGTATGGTGAAGCAGTATTTCTCTTGGGGCCTCCCTGTCTACAGTCAGGGGCCAGGTGCCTTAGTAAGATACTGGAGCGGCAGAGCAGGAGTGTCCTGGTTGCTGAGCACACATGAGATGCTACTACCCCTGGGGAATTAAAAAAAAAAAAAAAAACCTGTGGGAGAATTTCAAGGGTGCTTAACTCCTGAACAGGCAGAATAATTGGTACAGATTAATTTGTATTCATTGCCCTTGAACATTGTGTTCCACAGATGAAGTGGGAGATTGGATGCATTTTCCAGAGAATTCTAAAATAGAGCCCCAAATAAGTCATATCCATACTGTGAAGATGAAAAGAATATATCTGGCCTGAAACTACATGTTTATATATAAGACAGAGAAAGCTTATTTTTAGACACCTAATGGAATTGATATGTGGATCCACTGTTGGTTTCAGTCAACAAACAATTGAACAATTTTTTTTTTTTAAATATTTTATTTATTTATTTGAGAGAGAGACAGTGAGAGAGAGCATGAGCGAGGAGAAGGTCAGAGGGAGAAGCAGACTCCCTGTGGAGCTGGGAGCCCGATGCGGGACTCGATCCCAGGAATCCAGGATCATGACCTGAGCCGAAGGCAGTCGTCCAACCAACTGAGCCACCCAGGCGTCCCAACAATTGAACAATTTTAAAAAATGGAAACAATTGAGACATTTGAGGGGTCAGTCAGTTAAGAGTCCAACTCTTGATTTCACTCAGGTCATGACCTCAGGATTGTGATATCAAGCTCTGTGTCAGGCTCTGCACTGGGCATGAAACCTAATTAAGATTCTTTCACACTTTCACTCTGCCCCTCTCTGCATCCCTCTCTCTATCAAAAAACAAACAAACAAATAAGAAACAAACAAATAAGCAAAAACAAACAAACAACCCCCCCCCACACACACAAAAAAACCCCAAACAATTAAAAGGTATACAATGAAGTTTTGCCATTTTATCTTAAAAAGACACACATTTTCTATTTGTGATAACGGTTATGATCCTACCTGCTCCATCACCTACTACCCTGCTACAACATCCATAAGCACATTGTCACATCATAGTGCATACAAAATATGAACATGGGATTTGTGTGTGGCAGAGGCTTCTAACTTCTTACTAACTCCATTCCTCCTCTTCTGTAGATTAGAGTTCACAAGTCCCTTGCTGATAGTTGTGGTCATGTGACTGAATTCTCGCTAATGGAATAGGAGCACAAATGATGTTACGTTACTCTGAGGACTGCCCAACAAAAACCTCTCATGTGTGATTTTTCATATTCTTTAGCCTTCCAGGGCTTGACAAAGACAAAAATGTTAATGTTGGAAGCCATGCTTTGAAGATAGTGGAGCTGTAGAATGGAAGCGTTCTAGATCTTGGAGCTACCACTTGGAGAAGAATCCACTGATCAAGACTTTATGTGAGTGAGAAATAGAATCTTGTCATGTTTGAGACTGTGTGATCACAGGCAAGTTATTTGTCCACCAGGCACATCAATTTCCTCATCTAAAAAATGGTATGGTTGTTCTAAAATATGTATACAAACTCTTCTGATACTTGTTCCTTCAAAAAGTAGAGGTTAATTTTCCTCCTCTTCAGTGTACACTAGACTTAGTGACTTGCCTTCTAACAGAATATGGTGGAAGTAGTGGTGTGTGGCTTCTAAGACTAGGTCATAAAAGGTATGGCTTCCTTCTTCCTCTCACTCTTGGATTCTTTGCTTTGGGTAAAGTCAGTTGCCCTGTGGTGAAGATTCAAATAGTGCCATGGAGAGATCTACATGGTGAGGAACTGAATACTCTGGTGATTGAGCCAACTTGGAAGCAGACCCTACAGCCCTAGTTAAGCCATCAGAGGACCATAGTCTGGGCTGGCATCTTGACTACAGCTTCATGAGAGACTTTGAGTCAGAAATACCCAGCTTCTCTCTGTGATCCATAGAAACTTTGTGATCCACAAAATCTAAGTTGAGTAAAAAAGAATATAAACCTGTTAAGAGGATTGAGAGGTGTGTTAAAGTCAATAGATTAGAAGCCCCAATGAAGGGGTGCCTGAGTGGCTCAGTGGGTTAAAGCCTCTGCCTTCAGCTCAGGTCATCATCCCAGGGTCCTGGAATCAAGCCCCACATCGGGCTCTGTGCTCGGCAAGGAGTCTGCTTCCCTTTCTCTCTCTGCCTGCCTCTCTGCCTATTTGTGATCTCTGTCTGTGAAATAAATAAATAAATAATCTTTAAAAAAAAAAAAAAAAAGAAGTCCCAGTGAAGATCAAAGAATTGTTAGAATGGAGGGGGGTTTGTTAGAATATGTGAATTAGAAAGATAGAGCTGATGGTTAGCGAGTACAATCAAGATAGTGGAGGTATTATAGTTATGGATATGGTGATTTTGAGATCTAGGTTGTTAAGATCATAAGACTTGAAGGCTAAGGTGAACTGAAGGAAAGACTGTTAGCAATAAGAGGCTAGAGTGATGGATGGATTATTTTGTTAGATGTTGAATCTGCCAAGAGTGATGACGAGGACAGGATTAATTTTGGCAAGAAAGGCAGTGAGCTGGGTGCTAATATTTTCAATAAATTTGGAGGTCTAATTGAATACTGTTAGATGAATAAAACAAGGAGGGGTAGTTGATGGTGCTGCCTGATTGATGTGGCTCAAAGGAGACTGCCTGCCCGGTTGATAGATCAAAATACCAAATATCCTTAGGGTTCGAAATAGTGGGATCAATAAAATCTTGTTTCACCCCGGTCATTACTTGATAAGGAATGGAGAAATCAAGTCAAAGCTCAATAGTTTATACGTAACTTTTTGTTTTTCCTATTAATTAGTTCCTTTTTAAATTAGTTGCAAAAGCTAAAGTCATTTTCCTGAAAGTATTCAATTATGATGAAACAAAAGGGAGTGGATTCAACTTTTTGATCAGCTTCGGGAAGCCAGACCATGCTTTTTCACCTCTGGCAGAAAAGGCTGGTGGAAGGGCCATGGGGACATGAACACAGGCACAGAAACCACAAGGCAGTCTTCCTCACTCTCACTGAAGTGCTCCGTAGGCCTGGCAAGGCACTCCATCTTGCTCTGCGTGTTTCCTAGTCTATAATCTCTCTGGAGTGCCTTGCGGAATCAATAATTAATGGTTGTAGAGCATGAAACCTAAAGTGCTATGGAAACAGAAAAGCAACAATAAAAGGACTCTCCTTGTTGGTTGCTCAACTCCAGCACTCAGTAGAGCAGCTCTTGAAACATGAGCCCTCTCGGGCTCTCGCCTGGCCAGGCTGAGAAGTGAGCTCAGCGCCCCCAGTGTCTAGCATTAGCTTTGACCCTTCGACTACCTCCCTGACACCCGCCTGTCCTCCTTTCCCTCTCCCGGTCTAGCCAAGAGGGAAAAAGCTCTAATTAAACGAGATCATGTTGACGTGGTTTAATTTCACACACTTCATTCTTTCATTTATCCATTGAACATTTTCGGTACACCTGCTCACTCTGGGCTCTATACTTAATCTCTGGTTGCAAAGGTGGAGGGGTTCCAGTCTGAGCCTTACCTGCATGAATGGCCACGTGCCCACATATCTGACTGCTGGGAGAACCGGGGGGGCAGGCTCCTCAGGAGTCTGCAAAAAAGCGCCAGAAACCTGGGAAATAGAGGAAGATCAGAAGCAGGACGAATTTCACCTGGAAACAAGGGTTTCCACCTCTGTCTCCATATTAGACTTTGTTGCATTTGATCTGGATTTTAGTAATATCATGTATCTTATATGATACATGTCAGTAATATGTATGCTCAGTAAGTGGATTTCTCTCACTCTCTAGGTACACATATATATATATACACACAGACATATATATGTATATTCTCAAATGTGGATTTCTTTTTTTTTAAATATTTTATTTATTTATTTGTCTCAAAGAGAGAGAGAGAGAGAGAGGGAGAGAGCACAAGCAGGGAGAGCATCAGGCAGAGCAGGCAGAGGGAGAAGCAGTCTCTCCACTGAGCAAGGAGCCTGATGTGGGACTCGATCCCAGTACCCTGGGATCATGACCTGAGCCAAAGACAGAAGGTTAATTGACTGAGCCACCCAGGCATCCCTGTAATGTGGATTTCTGACTTTCAATAATATCTGAAAGATTATTCTTTGTAAGATATCATGGCCTGGTCAGCACAACTTTTTATGGCATTCCAAACATATTTGACACCTGGAGCAGATCACTTATTAATTCTCCCCAATTCCACAAAATTGTCTTCTATAATAATCATGTAATAATAACACAATATTTTCTCAATTCGTTATTTAATTGACAAACAGTTGAAAAAGGAACTTTATCTTGATAGTATTAAAATTCAATAAATTATTTAATATATGAACTGAATTCTGCACCTACCAAGCAAAGCTTGCTATTTGCACTATATTTCATCATTTTTACATTTCAAACACAAAAAGTCCAAGTGATCAGATAGAATGGCAGAGCTGAAGCAACTCTAGTCCTGTCTCTTCATCTTCCCAACCCCCAGGCTGCCATTAATCTGAACCTACTGTTTAAACACAGAAATATGGAGTAGTTAGGAAATTGAAGACACAAATGGCACCCAAAGTGAGCTGGATTGATTTTAAATGATTCTCTACTCTTCAAATGAAATTAGGTAACTGAGTTTGTGTATCTGGAGGGTGACTGTACAATCCGGAGTTCTCTGAGTTAACTTTCATGTGGAATACCATGTTTATTAAAAGATAAGTGGTAACCTTGCTAATTTGAAGTCTGTGTTATTACCATTGTTGCTTTGCTATCACTATTACTAAACTCACCAAAACTGCAGTACTTGTTTGGAACTTAGATAAACCAAAGGGAGGAGTAGTTTACCATTGTTAGGACAGACGTATACAACAAGAGTAAAAAACAGGTTGACTTTTAGATGGTTTTGTTTTTAATCCTCTACAGGCAGTTCATCCTGTATTGCCTTTTTTAAGGGGGACCCCTGCCATTTTCCCACCATTCCTATTCCACTTCTATTTCGGGGAATTTTAGAACATGGCAAAATGCAGACAGAGAAAACAAGGTTCCTATTTGCTCACAGTCAACTGCTCAATTCTGCTGCTTGGAGGATTCTAGCAGAGCTTGGCAGGGGATGACTGTGGTGGACAGAGCAAGGGAGGGCCAGGTATGTCCACAGACATTAGTAGGGCCATGGTGCCTGCCAGACAGACTGACCTTTTTAGTAATTCACAGAAATGCTTTGCAATAGGAGGGAGTGCTTTGCCCAGGTAGGTGCCTATGCGAGCAGATTAGAGCAAGAGCCAGCACTCATAGATATACCCAAAGATGGTTAAGATAGAAAGACATTCTGCCCTCAGAGAGCACACAGTCTAGTAGGGCAAAGGTCAAATAAATATAGTATACATCATAATATAGTATGATATAATTTCACATGGTGTATTATCTTATAAGAAGAATGCTTGGCGAATGTGTACGGAATGTTTGGAGATGTTTCTTGGGAGATTAAAAACAAAGTCCTGAACTGATTGTTGAAATAGAAGGAGGAGTTAATGACTTTGAAGACTGAATTTGTCCTGCCAGGGTTTCAAATGTGACTCTTGGGCAGAGAAGGTACTGGGGAGTGGGAGCATTCCCAAAGATCCCCCTTAAATCAAGCAGCATCACAGTGACCAAGACTTATTGAACATTCACATTGTGCCAAGTACTATGCTTTCAAGACTTCTTGAACGTTCATATGGTGCCGAGTACTAGGCTCTCAGGGTGCTGAGTACTGCTCATCTATTTTTATCCTCAGTGCGGCTGCAGGGGTAGGTTCTGTTCTGTTACCCCCTCATTGTTATGAAGAGGGTGGGCGGCAGTGGGAAAATGAGGCTTTTGGCAGTTAAGCAACTTGCCAAAGGTCATGAACTAAGTTACAGAGATAGGATTTGAATACAAACATTCTGAATTCAGAGTTTAGGATTTCATTTTTCAGTTGCTCCCTGAAGATGCATGTGGACACCATTCACTCAGAGCCCACTGTCCCTCCTCCCCTAAGCGGCATGTAAGACGGCATTTCCCTGGTGGGATGACTCCTA
Source organism: Mustela nigripes (assembly GCF_022355385.1). Lineage (NCBI taxonomy): Eukaryota > Metazoa > Chordata > Mammalia > Carnivora > Mustelidae > Mustela > Mustela nigripes. The sequence continues at coordinate 30,639,346 of NC_081559.1, read as the reverse complement.
CAGGTACTCAGCTGAGCTGTGGTTGGCAAAGACAAAGGTCATCACCGGCGACTACTCCCCTGGGTAAGATGCAGGCTTTGTGTTTGAATAACCATCTCTGTCGCTTCTTGACCATATGGTCTTGACTGAGTCACTTATCCTATCTGAGCTCAGCTTTCTCATCCATCACATGGGGCTACTAAGACCTAAGTCTCAGATTTGTTCTGAAATTACATGCCGGTAGGTAAAGCAGTACCTGGCATGTGATAGGCACCTCACATGCTAGTCTGACATGTGTCAACTAAGTTAACCAAGCAGAGCACATAGCAACTTGTTTTTGAAGAAAATTTAGCTGGCACTCAATTTTGTTCTTCCACAGTGACATATTTTGAATCTTAAGTAAAAGACCCCAGGATCACTATTTATTTTAAACAACAAACACCTGTCATTGCTCAAATTAGAAACACTTGCAGAACCATGCTACAAAATATTTATAAATTCACAAATGTGTTTTAATTGCCACTAAGTAAAATGAATTCAGCTGTAGTTTTTCACTGTAAGAAAAAGATGCCTTCATTCTTTTCTCCCAATTCTAATGATAACTGTTGAATATTGGGTTTGTGAAGACAAATGTACAGTATTTATGATAAAGGGAAGTTTGGAGGTTGGAAGGAAAGGAAGGTAAAGGGAGTGGGGGAGAGATGGCTTGATGCCTAGCACTTGACATTTCAGACAAAAATGAGTCCAAGACAATATTTTTCCATTTTTGCCTTGTAACTCCTACCCATGGTAGAAAATTCATTACCTAATTTGTGAGGTGTGTTTTCCTTTTAATTTGATAATGTAAGGCTGAAGGTATCCATGCATTTATTCATCATACTTTGTGTATATGTGTGTGTGTGTGTGTGTTTTAGAGTCTGAGGGAAAATAATTAGTTTTATCTAAAATAATAAATAATGCAGTTTCACTTCCACTGGTTATGGCTTTTTGAGAATAGTATCAATTTCCTACTAGAGTTTTAACAACATTAAGATTTTGAGTGGTAGTTCCATATAGTTTAGCATAACTTCTTAGTGGGAGAGTTATAAACCAAGAACACTCAGGTCAAATTCAACCTATACATGTTTTATGTGATGTTCGATAACTTTTAAGTAAATATTTCTTGTATAAAAATTGGACTATTTCACATAAAATCTGGATTTTTGATCTCTCTTACAAACACAGAATATCAAGCAAAAACTGGTCCTTCCTGATCCTATGGTAGTGGTCCTCACAGCTGGCTTCCTGCTTCAGCAACAGCACCAGCAGCACCTAGAAGCTTGTTAGAAATACAAATTCACGGGCCCTCCCAGACCTACTCAGTCAGAAACATGGTGACATTAGTTACCCTTCAGTCATGCAGACCCACACCATGCCTGAGAACCTCTGCCCTGTGGCAGCAATCTGTAGGATTTCCTTGGGAACAGCCATCTTCCCACTGCTCTTTGATGTTCCAGCTTTCCACTGACCCTATTGTGGAAATAATGTGTGTCCACAGATTCCCTTACTCCTGGCCTTTTAGGGGACAATTTCTTAGCCAGTCCCCAGGGTCAGCCAGCCTCATGGGTTTTCTGTCTGAAGCAGTCACGTGACCTTACTCTCAGGAGACGCATGAGCTTGGTTTAAGGCTTTGCTCTTCTGTCCTGAAATTCTTCGTCATTTTATCTTTGAATTCATGTTTTGTAAGTGAAGTGCGATGAGACAATTGAACATGTGTGTGAGCAGAGGAAATCTACCAGTTGGCAGCATGCATGGGACTCAGGCGGATGGGCTGAGAACGTAGCAGACAGCACGCACGCTGAGCAGTTGGCTTGGCTGCCCAGTGCGCATGTGCATGCCTGGGGCAGTCGGGGCACCATGGATCCCCAAGGAAGCAACAGATTGCATAAACAGCCATCTTGATTACACATAACCAGTATGGGAACTACTGGCGTGCACCCAGCAAACTTTGTCAGTAAATTACAACAAAATAATAGCATATGCATGGACATTGCAATAAAGCATATCAAGGAGTTATTCTTAAAAGAGTTTAGACTTTCTGGATCTGAAAATTGCTACACCATTGCAAAGCAGATACCCACAGGCTTAGAAACCGAAATTAAATTTAAAAATGATCACATTCAATAAAAAAGAATATTATTTTCCCATGAAGCTTTGGATTTACCAAAGAAAACACTTCTCAGATTAATGTTTCCTTGTAATTGAAGATACAGTGATATGATGCATAAATAGGCATTTGAATTACATACAAACTGTGAGCTGCTTTCAGTTTCTTGTATGACCTCCACAAGTTACGTAAAATGTCAGAGGAAACATTAAAATGCCGTTGTATAAATTTACTCTTACAATTAAATTCGAACATATACAAAACTGATTTCTATGAAGAGTTAAATCTTTTTAGAGAAGTTGTTTCTCAAGAATCATTGGCTCTAAATGTACTAAAGTTTATATTTCAAAATAAATTGTCAAAAATTTCTCCCAAATTGCCACAGCCTATAAAATGCCCTTAACTATAGTAACACTTGCATCAGCATAAAGATCCTTCTCAAAGTTAAAAATGCTCAAAAATCATTTGTAATCTTTCATTTGCTGAGAATGATTACTTTCAATTATATTGATTGAAAATGAAGTTGCTAAAAGTATAAATTTGATTGATCTAAAAAAAATGAAGACAACCAGAAACATTTTTACAATCACTCAAGATCTCATGTAAGTACTAAATAAAGTTTTGATTTTATTAGGATTATTATTTCTTATACAAATATAATACCAAAAGCTCTTTTTTTTTTGCATTTTCTAAGCTGATATTGTTACTGATGTATTACTGCTACTCCATTATGTTTCATAGGAATAAAATAATTTTAAGGATTAAAAACTTACTCTTTCCCCCTCTTAAAAAGCATTTCCTCCCCTGCTTTTGAAAAAAGAGGCCCTGCATTTTCATTTTGTGCAGGTCCCATAAATTATGTAGCTAGTCTTGTCTGTGACATTTGAGGAGCACCCTCAGGAGCAGAAACAAACAAACACAACAACAAAGAAAAACAGTCAGAAGACCTAGTTTCAAAACCCGACTCTGGGACACTCTAAGACGTATTGTTCGTGTTTTCAATATACCGAAGGCAAAAATAGTGCTGAGACTGTGACAAAATAGAGAAGACTAAAGATATGTGTCAAATATAAGGAACACAGAAACACGGATTGAATCTTGGATGGGAAGAAAATCATACAGAAAATTTGGGGAACAACATTGAATATGGACTTGATATTAGGTGATGTCACTGTATTGACATGTCACTTATTATGATAATGGTATTGTGACTACTAGAAGAATGTCCTGCTCTTAGGGAATACATTGATTTTTAAAAGTCAGGTGTTATGGCAATTCTTGAATGGTTAGATAAAAGAGCGAATGGGAGGATGGTCTAAGAGCAAGGCAAATGTTAATCAATGAATCTGGCTTAAAAGGGTGCTTGTGTTTATTGTATTATTTCACTTTTTTGAAGGCTTGAGGTTTTTCACACACAAAAAGGGAGAAAACAAACAAATGACAGAGCACAGAAGGGCTTTCTAGAAAGTTGGTAATGTCATATATTTAGACATTGGGAGTTGTTGTAAGGACGTCTTTAATTTCTACGATTCGCCCAGCTACTTGCTTATCATCTCTGCACTCTTTTGTATGGATCTGTTCGTCAGTTCAAATGATTTAAAATGGTGCTTGATAACTGAACAAGAGATATCCAAATGTGATGCATTGTTATACCACTGAGTGAACATATGCCAGGGCTCAGTGTTTTTTGAGCGTGAGGATTTTGCCAATTAATCAGACGATCACTTTCCTTTTGTTTGTTTTGCACACCAGATTCCAAATTTCACATTCAAAATTTCAGTCGAAAGCTCCGTATGGAGAAGGATCAGGAATAACATGAGGAAAATTAATTGGCGACAACTTGCACAGGGGTGAACCTGGGCCGTACAGCCTGATGCGGATACAATTTTGAGGCCCCTCCTTGAGGAAAATAATGCAAAATTAGACGTGAAAATAAATGTGGGTTTAGGAAGGGTCTAGGAAGAGAGGGCTCAGAAAGTCTCCATCCTCATGAAAAATCTGCTTTTGGTTTTTTTCCCCATTATTTAAAGTTGGAACAAAGGAAAAAAGTTATTCTTGTTTAGATTTTTCCATTTCTATCATTACTATATTTACTACTTTTATATTGTTTCTTCAGGAACCTCTAGGGACAGATCTTGGTTTTTTCATGCCTATGGGAGTGAGCTTTCCCTGTTTGCTTCTCTACAATTGCTAGAAGAGAAGTACTGATCTATAGACTAGTATTATGGAAAAGAAAGGAACAGTAGAGTCTCTGATTTCCTCCCATCTGAAATGACATAGAATAATGCACACTCCACCATCGTTGCCAAACTCAGCCTAGCTCATGTGCCAGGTCCTGGGGAAGAGCCCACAAGTGACCAAACTGAGCTTTGTTTAGTCCTCGTAATGGCCTCCTGAGACGGGAATTATTACTCCCATTTGGTAGCTGAAAACATTTTCCCTGAGTTCATCCAGAGAGTAGTGCTTGAGCCAGAATTTAAATTAGGGTTTTGTGCTTCTGAGACCCGCATGCTAACCGTTGCACTCCCCACTGTACTAGCCAACTGGAACAACTTATGTTGCAAGACAGGACAGACACATGACTGCTATCTCAAGTTCAGAGATCTGGTGTCAGCTTTTCATGCCTCTAATAAAAGAAATGAAATATAGAATAGTTGAATTTCAAAGCAGGGACTGGAGAGCAACAGGGCAGAAGAATAAGCCCAATGCCACCGCATGACTTAGGCTCTCACTTCTACCAAAATCAGTCCTTCACACTTAGCTCCTGGAACTCTCCAAAATGTCAAAAAGGAAACCAAGAAAATGGGACATTTCATGAGTAGGAAAATGCATCTCGTTGATGTACATTTGTATATTTTTTTACATTAATATTCATACTTCAGCCACTAAATTAATGAAATTTCTTAGTTTCTTTTCCTAATCAAATGACTTTTTTCTTTTTTATTATTTTATTTTATTTTTTATTTATTTGAAAGACAGAGATCACAAGTAGGCAGAGAGGCAGGCAGAGAGAGGAGGAAGCAGGCTCCCCATTGAGCAGAGAACCTGATGCGGGGCTCAATCCCAGGATCCTGAGATCATCATGACCTGAGCTAAAGGCAGAGGCTTTAAAAACTCAACTGAGCACCCAGGCGCCCTGATTTTTTTCTCTTATCTCAGACAACTAAACTCTCAGGATAGCTTAGTAGCATATGCATTTTTTCTTTTAAACACCTAATTTTACTCCATTTTGGAGAGTTTCTGTGAAATTCATATTGGAAAGGCTTCTCTCTCCTCTTTCGTTCTCTTTCAAGAACTGACACATATCAACCAATCAATCAATCAATCTCAAGATTTCATTAATAAAATAACATATCTAGGGTCAGATTTTTTTCTGTCAAAAATCATATGGAAAACTTATGTATTCTTTCTGTAAACTACAAATGAGCATTAGTCAGCCTGTCTTGATTTGGTATCGATCCCCAGGACTGTGACTGCCAAAGCTGAAACAAATTTCAAAATCAGTGAAAAAGAGATAATCATTGATAGATTTAAAGAAGAAGAAGGAGGGGGAGGGGGAGGAGGGGGGAGGAGGAGGAGGAGGAGGAGAAGGGAAGTAGTTAATCTTTTGAAGGCAACAGCTGAGGGCATTTGGTGCAATCAGGCAATCTTCAAATGGCCAGGGACCTTGATACTCATTAGGTCTTCCTTTGCGGCATGAAAGGCCTCTGCCTTCCTCTAGTGATACTGTCCATGGACCCGTTCTCTGCAGTACACAAAACAGATATGTTTTCCTCGTAGGTCTGGCAAACAAGTCTTGTCTTTCATTATAAAAACAAGTCAATACTGAGACAAGTGGAGTCCACTTCCACTTGTGTTTGAATTCCTGGGTTGCGGCTGAGCCTGTCAGGAAGGAAGCATGGAATCACTGTTGGCTGCTAGTTCAGACTTGATTCTTTGGAGTTAAGGCTTTGAATAACCCAAAATGGGGCAAACAAAAGTCCTTCAGGTTTTTGGTGAATGGTTTTATAATTCTAGGAGAACGGGGTGGAAGGCAGATATTTAGTTGCCAATTAAAAATATAAATTGTGGGTTAAGCCTCTGCCTTTGGCTCAGGTCATAGTCTCAGGGTCCTGGGATCAAGCCCCACATCAGGCTCTTTCCTCGGCAGGGGGCCTGTTTCCTCCTCCCTCTCTGCCTGCCTCTCTGCCTTCTTGTGATGTCTCTCTCTCTCTGTGTCAAATAAATAAATAAAATCTTTAAAAATATATATAAATTGTAGTGTTAGAAATACATGTCATATTTATTCTCTCTCCCACTCTCTCCTTGTAGGTGGATTCCAGCTGCATGTTTCTTGGGAGCAGAGAACAAAATCCTTTCGGATTGCAACTTCGAGCCACATTTATGATGGGCAGAACTTAAGTTTCTTGAAGTTTCATATCCCTCCATATGCCTCTTGGAGAACACCTTAACTAAACTATTCTTGGGAAACTGGACGAGATGCTCCCCCATCCAATGTGTGGCCGAGATGCCTTGTAGACCTGTGAAGAACTCTTTGGAGAGGGATGGGACGCGTGTTTTGTCCCAGGATAGAAATCTCTAGAGGGTCCATCTCACAGTTTTCTCTCAGGTTTATGAAGGCCTGTTGCAGATGCCATGGTAAGAGGGCCCAACTATTCAGTACTCATTCACTGCAGCTAATAGCAAAAGAACTCCTTAATACTGTCTTATCTTTCATTACAACCATTATGTCAATGCAGTGGTAGAGAATAACATAAACAGATGAAATTTACACTCAATTTAGTAGAAACCACAGACTTATATGAGCCTATAGTTTCTCCCTAACCAAATCCATCATTATTCAACAAATATTTGTTCAATGTGCCAACATGAAGAAAACTCACTTCAAGTTTGGCTGAAACTTTGCCCCAGTGACCAACCAGCCTCATCGTTAGTAACGATGAGCATGATAGATGCTAAACACTGAGTACAAGAAGCAGATGTTGGGAGCAGAGAGGACCGACGCTTACAAATAAACAGTGACTAATTAGCCCTGAGTGACTTAGAGTAGACCACCTGGCTATTTTCAAGGTTATGAGATGGAGGCAGCAGGGGAAGGAAAAGCACGGTTTCAACAGTCTCAGAGCTAAGCACAGGATTTTGTCGAGGGAGCCGTCTTACGGTTGACAAACTAGGCTTGGAAATTATGCAGAGACACCAGGAGCTGGCGCTCAAATGAGAGAAGAGTGCCATGAAGCTGTGCGTGTGACTGTCTTGGCTTGTTTGCTGCACATGTAAATAATTACAGGTAATTAATTACCAATCAGTACTTATTACCAATTAACAGGTAACAATTACCAATCGGTCTACAACAGAAATTTGTCTTTGGAGTCTCAGACTACAGTGGAAAGAGGGAGCCTTGATGACTGCTTCGTAGAGCTACTACCTCCCTTCCCCCTCGAGGTTTATAGAAATAGAAACTGGGATTCAGGAAGTATTTGCCTAAAGTCACTCAGAATCCAAGTCTGTTTAATTCTTCTTTTAGCATCTGATAATACAGACATACTCAAACTTGACACAGATGAAAATGGGAAATGTCTACGTTCAAAGCCTCAGACACAAAGCCTGTAAATATTTGCAGAAGTACACCTACCCTGGTTTTTCCCAGGGTTGTGTTTGGTGATCTTTTTGATAGATTATATCCTCATTTACAATTATATGAGGCAAATGGGATAAAGAAATAGCGAAAATATGCAGGGGATAGTTCTTTGGAACTCTTCTAAAATTTCAAACTCGGACTCTGACACTGGAAACATAATGAGAAATGCTGTGACTTTCCAAAAAGGAGCCTTAAAAATTTTTTTTTTTTTGTAGTCATCACAATGAAAACGATAGAACTGATCCTGTAGGAGCTTTTAAAAATGCAGTCCATTAAAAACATACTGCTGGTAAGTAGGCAAACTAGATATCATTACTGATGTGGGTTGTTCAGGGCAGTCTGGTTGTGGTTAGGTTATCTTGTAGGGAAGCACTGTCTATAATATCAGCCCCAGACAGAGAGACAAACTGTGGATGCTTATAATGCATTCCTTATTGTAATATCTAGCTACTCATCTTACATAATTTTACTTAAAAAAAAAAAAAGAAAAAGAAAAAGAAAGCCTGCCATCCTATCCCCAAATGATGCGATCAGTTTTACTTTCAGATATTTTTTAAAGACCATGCTAACACAACACAATTCTTATTGGATGTGAATACATTGATTTAAGTTCCTTGGTTTATAAGCAGCTAGATGGGCAGATTCATTCAGAAAATATAGAATCGTGAAGTCATAGATCAAGGGAAACCTTGGATGAAGTTTAGTACTTACCGCCAAGTAATAACTTCCAAAGTAAAATGAACATCACCTGATTTTCTGGTAGTTTTATTTAATAAGTTGTTGACCAAGAATATTTAGTTAAGCATGGCTTAATAAAGATAAGCTGATTCAGAATGTGTTTCCAAATGCTTCTTTTGTTTGTTTGTTTTAAAGATTTATTTATTTGAGGGGGGAGGGGCAAAAGGAGAGGAAAGAGAAAATCTTCAAGCAGGCTCCCTGCTGAGCTCAGAGCCTCGATGAGATCATGACCTGAGGTGAAACCAAGAGTCAGACCCTTAACGGACTGAGTCTCCCAGGTTCTCCTCAAATGCCTCTAGTTACTCAGAGGTAGCAAATAAGAGTGAAGGAATAACCTGACAGCTGCAGCGAATCAGAATACTTTCTGATTTGGAAAATTTCCCTTTGAAATTTAAATAAAATACATTTCATTGTGCGTCAGCAAACTTACCATCCTGGGAGGTGTACACACATATCACGCCATGCTTTAGCATGTGGGTCAATGACAATTGTATCTCCACAAGCCAAGTCTTATAGTTATTTTTAATTTCTACGTGTAGTTGGCGAGTGTTTTTCTCTTTCAAAATCCTTTTTCCTCTAACTACTCATGTACACTTGTTCTTACAGCAAGGAAAAATGCAGCAGAAAAAAGGGTTACATCAAATAAAATGGTGAGATCCACTTCAGTTTACGAAGTATACAATAGGTAACAACTATGTCCAAGATCTTGTGCTACACTTTCCAATGTATCAGGAATTTGGGTTCTAGTTGTTTTCGTGGACTTTGTTTATACAGTTCTTAGGATCCTGATCTTGGAAATGTCCAGATTCTAGTCCAGCTTTCTCTCTTTAAATCCATCAGGAAACAGTAACCCCGAGAAAGGTGCTTGGTCTATTCCAAGGATTTTGGGGAGTCTGCAAGGAGTCAAGGTGGCATCAACAGTCTGCTTCCCCAGCAGACAGGAGTGGCTGGGGGGCTTTGCTGACTCACATCACATTGAACTTGAATCTTTCTTTAACTGGGAAATAACAAAGTATGAAACAATAAGTTTACACGAAAAATATTAAGACAAACGTTTTAAACCACTGCTTTTTCACTGTCTAAATTATATCCATATATATGCTGGCTACATCAGATTAATTGTTCCAAACATTCTCTGGGAGGGAATAACGTAGGAAACATGGAACCACGAGTAACCCAAGATCAACGCGTCATGGGGCTAGGGGAGGTGGGATTGATATGAATGTAAAAGAAGAGAAGAGAGAGGAATTTGACACTGATGGAACAGGAGAGAAAAAGCTGGCTCTACATTAAGTGTTTGGGGCCAAGGTTGCTTTTGAATCTCCTAACTAGTTTTCTTTCTTTCTGTTTTACACTCTCTGTGTTATCCTGGGCTCTCAAGCTATCCCTTTTTAAGACTATTTTTTAATCGTGTATTATTTGCAGTCTTGACGACCTCCAATGAGTAAAGGGCACACACTTTTTCTATAACACCCCACATGAGCCTTCACCTCCACACTTCTGCAAACTCACCTCTTCCCTGTTCCCTTCCTTGGCCCATGTGTAGCTTCCCCAAGGCCACCTACTTTAAACAAATGCATAAGCAAGGAACTGGATCCAGAACCAAGTTGAATCACTCTCCACTGGTCCCTCACCACCATCCCTCTGCTCACCCTTTTTCCCTCCACCCTCTCTACCTTGGCAGTTTTCCGAATGAATCCCTGCGCTGAAATCCCCAGTTATACTCTCGTGTCCTTTCCACTGATAGTTAGTGCCCAAGAGTTCAGTCCCCAAATCTCTTACAGTCAAGTTTGGTCTTCTTGTGTTTAGCTCTTTATGGAATCGTATTATAGATAGGTTGTCAACATATGTGGAGATACATTGTATTTGTTAGGAATCTCCTTTAGATGGCAAGCCTGGATATGTATGACAATTTGTAGGTGCATTAGCTTAGGGGGACAATCCAGTTCTGCTTCTTAAAAAATACTACACACACACCTGAATCAACATAGCCAATCCCTGGCAAATAGGGTGTTGCTCTAAGGGAGGTGATTCACTGTCTATTAACCACTTACTCACTCCTCCTTCTCAAATAAGGATTGCATCTACACTTAGCTCGGAACCACTAAGAATGGGGAAAAGGAAAGAAAGATGTTAAAGGAATGAAAGCAATCATCCTTAAAGCATAGATTCTTTAATGCTAGAACAAAATAGGAAGTCAGAAGACATAATTTTTCGTAAGAGAATAAAACAGAAACGCTAAGACAAAACACTTACTTTTTTCTTTCTTTTTTTCTAAAGGAGGGCACTATCATACACCCATTAGAACAACTAAAAACAAACAAACAAAAATACTGAAAATATCAGATGCTGATGAAGATGAGGAACAATAGGAACTCTCATTCATTGCTGGTGGAAATGCAAAAATGGTACCCTACAGCCACTTCAGAAGGCAGTTTGTAATTTCCAATAAAGTTAGAGATACTCTTAACTTATCAATTGGCATCCAATTCTTAGCTATTTACCTAAGTGAAGTTAAAACTTATGTTCACACAAAAACCTGCACATGAATATTTACAGCGCTCCATTCAGCATCACCAAAAGCTGGAAAAACCCCAGTGTCTTTCAGTGCATGAATAACAATCCATGGTACATCAATATAATGGAAAATTCATTGACAATAACAAAGAAAAGAGCCATTGACACTCAGGACAGCTTGGCTGGATCTTGATAGCATTATCCTACATAAAAGAAGGCAGTTTCAAAAGATTACATACAATATGATTTTTTTTTTTACACGATTTTAGATAAAAAGTCTCGAAAAGACAAAACTGTAGTGACACATACAGATCAGAGGTTGCCAGGGGAACAGAAGTGGAGAAAGGAGTGGCCATCCAGGGATATCATGGGGAAATGTGTGGGCTTGCTGGTAAGGTCTGTTGCTGTCTTTTACATCAATCTATAGATATGCTAAAATTCACAGAACTCTACATCTGAAAGAGTCAATTTTACTGTATGGTAATTAAAAACTCAATTTTTAAAAAATGGTAAGAAGATGGGCAGGAAAGAATATCAAATAGGAACCACTCTTGGTTTAAGTCTTAAGTGTCATTTTTACTAAAGAAACCAGTGCAAAAAAATTTCTTTATAGCTGCACAAAGAAGCCACAGAAACGACTGAATACCTAGATAAGCTACCAGGAATTTGTCATTTTATTTTTCAAGTTTGAATAAAACAAGTTTTCTGATCTGTAGAACAGAGAATGACATGAGAGATTGGTGTTTATATTATGGTAGAAACCACAGGGAAGCCACATTTCCCCCCTTACATATTCATTGCTTGAAAAAGAGGTTTTTCTAAAATGTGGGCCTATAAAAAATATTTCCTGAGGAAAGTTGAAAGTTTAAATCAACATATTATCTTTGGAAATGACATTTGTTAGTGAAAAACCATCAGCCGCCTTCAATAGGCAAGTTTGTGTCCTTACCTTTTATAGCGTTGAGCGTGGTTGCCATGGCTAGACATCAGAGCGAAGGGAAGCAGATTCCTTTTATTTTGTTTCTCTCTTTGGCTTTAGCTGTTCATGCCTATCATTCCCGAGAATTTATGGGCTTAATCAGCAATCAAGAGACAGCTTTGTTGCTTACATGGTGAGATAGGACTTTCTGAAACCATGCATTTCAAATATTCATCAATCTACATAATAAGGTAATTCCTTTAACATTTTGGTATGACATCATCCTTTTCACTGTGGGTATGGATGTGCTTTTATAATTAGGCTACAGATTTACCTGATCTTTATTTTAAATTCTTCATACCAAGAGTTTGCCCTTTGTGATTTTTTTTTTTCTTAACATGGATGAATATCTGTTTACTAAAATAGTTTCATTTGTTGTTGTTTAGAATCTAATGTTCTTGGGATGCTTGGGTGGCTCAGTGGGTTAAGCCTCTGGCTATTGCTCAGGTCATGATGGGATTGAGCCCACGCATTGGGCTCTCTGCTCAGCAGGGAGCCTGCTTCCCCCTCTCTTTCTGCCTGCCTTTCTGCCCAATTGTAACCTCTGTCAAATAAATAAATAAATAAAATCTTAAAAAAAAACAACAAAGACTATAATGCTCTTGTATAGAGCTAGGCACTTCAGTTCTAATGACTCCGCTCTCATTTTCTGAAATCTGTTGTTTCTTCCCTACTTGTGGGTAACCACCAAAAATGGGTCATTGTTAGGAACACAACATCACAAAACTAAGCTATCTGTGACAGCAATCTAAGGACCCAGACTAAAAGTCAACAAACTGCGATCCTGGGCTGGTTGCCTCTTTTTGTAAATAAAGTTTTATTAGAACATAGTCACACCTATTTGTTTATATAGTATCTTTGTATATTTCATGGTACTGTGGCAGAGGTGAGCAATGTCACAGAGACCAGGTAGCACACAAAACCAAAAATATTTACTAATTTTTTTTTAACAGAAAAATGTGTGTTGAGGCCCAGACAGATCATTTAGCTCATCTAAATTCTTCATTCATGTTATGACAAATTTGATTTAAACATTTAAAAAGCTCAAGTCATGGTTAAATTAAACCTTAGTTTATTGCTTCTAAAAACACCTCGGGGGGCGCCTGGGTGGCTCAGTGGGTTAAGCCGCTGCCTTCGGCTCAGGTCATGATCTCAGGGTCCTGGGATCGAGTCCCGCATCGGGCTCTCTGCTCAGCAGGGGGCCTGCTTCCCTCTCTCTCTCTCTACCTGCCTCTCCATCTACTTGTGATTTCTCTCTGTCAAATAAATAAATAAAATCTTTAAAAAAATAAAAAAAAAAAAAATAAAAAAATAAAAACACCTCGGGAGGGCATTAAATGGAATTTAAAATTAAGCAATGGGCATATTCACTGAGATAGTGCTTATCAAAGCCTGAATGTGCAAAAGGGCTGGATCACCACAGTGAAATCCACATGTAGTATTCACAAAACCATCAGAGCTCCCCATTGAACACCCAGCCTTGCTAAAAGGATAGGGAAAGCATAACCAGAAGAATGGGCATTGAGCATTGAACGTGCGAGGTAACACTTCATCTGGAAGATACACATTTTTTTTTGCTCTAAATCCTAGCTTATCTTTAAAGGAAAAACACAGCCTTCTATCTTTGAGGCATAAATTGGAGACTATTAACCGAAGGAATTTGGGGCATTCAAAGTCGCCACTCAGAGGACTTAAGTCTTCAGGATTTCCTTTGTTGAGTGGATTTGTATAATAGCCAAGAGGAAAAAACAATACAAATGGAACCAGCTGACCCACCCTTCTCTATTTGGGATTATGAATGCATTACATTGACTTTAATATCCCATTTTCATTGGCTGGAAGACCTCACCTGATGAGTGTCAGGAGATACAGTGCATTCAAATATCCCACTCCCCTGACATTTCTGAGGTTTCCCAAGTTTGTCTCTAGAGTGTGTACATCAGTCCTGGGTATTGCTGCCCCACCAACCTGCAATACTCAGCACAGATTCCCTGCAACCAAACCTGGACAATGCTGCGAAATTTGTCCCGTTTACCTTCTGTCGTTTTGTTGCTGCTGCCATTGCTATAGGGAATGTTCGGGAGACCCACCTGTGCTGTTTATGGGAGGGTAGCTGCCAGGGCTTCCTCCTCCACCCTATGAGGTACCTGCTGCCAGGGTGGCTGGGCCAGGCTGCGCTCTCGGACCACCTGCACGCTGTACCGGGAGCATTTTTTTTCTTGCTTCCTATAACCCTCAGGCCTTCATGTTGTCTCTGGTGGGTGCATTCTATTGGAAAATGTAAATTTATACTCATAAATATGATAATATATATTACAAATATTTAAATGTATAGACTCATCCCATGTATCAGTCGCCTGCCAAAGTAGTTCTGCTGTAGTATCTCATTCTTAATTGGCTTTTGATGCCTTTTCTTCCCCTCGCAGCAGCATCTCATCCTCTTTCTCTTTTTCTTCTTTTTCTCCAGCTCTTTCTGTCTGCCTCTCCTTCTTTTTCTTCATTTGTCACTCTTGTATAGCTTTGTTCCTGAAACTAGGTCATGAGACTGTCAAGATGTCAGCTTCAAATTTAGTTCTCAATTCCCTGTCTTTAAACCACTTTATACTTAGGGAATGATTGGCTCTTCTTTGTGGTTGGATGGAACAATTTGAATACCCTTTGCACAGGACTTGTTCCTTGTACCTACTTGCTTACATGGCTTCTTATCAGTCATTACACATTGGTATTTACACATAACAAGGATCTGAGTTGGCCTGAAAACTTTCACGTTTTGATAATGTGTTTGTTTTTTTTTTTTTTTGCCTTTTTTGTTTTGTTTTGTTTTTCATTTTTTAAAGATGGGGAGAAAAGCACCTTATAAAAAGAACATGAACTTAATTTTTGTCACCACATTTATGAAACAGTTCCACCAACCAAATAGAGCCTACTTCTTACAAATGCAATTATGGTTATACCTCATTGAGGGGAAAGATTTTTAAATATTAAAAATAAAATGAGCCACAAAAACTCAAACATTCTCCCCTAGGAATAAATAGTAAAATCTGGTGTTCATTAAAATACTTGAATGCTAATGGAAGAGAAAAATGTAAGCCCTGTGTCTCTATTTCTTTGGACCAAGACAGTGTGGTTTCTCAGTTTTCTCAAGGACTGGCCAATTTAGGATCTGGTGAGACTCTTTGGAGACAGGAAATATGAGGTTGGATGTAGAATAAAAATGGGTGAAATGGTTTGGGGCTTTCTTGCAATGTACGTACGTATCCTTGACCTTCCCCATGGCAGGTACTATCAGGCACAAGGAGTTCAAACGTCTTGCTGATTCCTCTCTGTTGCTAGAGATCTCACCACTACCAAAGTGAGGGAAAAGAACCATAAGAAAACAAGACAAAACAAGACAAGACCAAATGTGGAGATTTTAGAGGATCTATGGATTTTAAAATGTAGGCAAGGAAAACATTATAAAAATCAAGAGCATCATAAAGGAAGTGATGCCTCTTCTTCCCACTGTAACCCCCCACCCCCACCCCAACACACACCCTTTCTGGTACACTTTCCTTCTCACTCTCACTTCCAACTAAACCCTCATCCTGAGCAGGATAGTCCAGACATATTTGCATTTTATTTTTCCCCCCACTTCAGTTGGTTATACTGGTTAACCTACCACCAATGACAGTTGTTTTTGCTACAGAGTTGCCCCCTCTTTTATGTCTTAATTTTATTTTGGATGCAAATGACTCCTGGAAGATCAGAAATATGTCAACTATTACTTCTTCAGAATAAATGGAATCAGATTGCCTTCCCCGTAGTTCCTAGGTAAGACCAGCTGTGTTAAAGAAATGACACAACAGCTGGGTAGGGAGGGGATTGTTGGAGAGATGTCTGGGGGGAGGGAAGTTTGCGGGGGGTGTCTAAGTAGGTAACAGAGTCTGAGGCTTAGGGCGGCTTGCTGGTTCTGGGTATCTAGAGGTGTGTAGAATGAAAACCAGGAAAAAAAAAAAAAAGGCAGGTGCAAAGCTGTCAAGGTCAGCCTTGGATGGATTATTTGACATGTTTGCCCCTGGCCATGAAAGGGAGGAAAATTCCCAGCCTGATGGCCTGAAGGGAAAAATCTGGAAGAATTTTATCAAAGGCAGTCAACATCCAAATTTCTGACTTGCTATTTAGGTGGGAGACAATGATAACTTCATTATGTGTTTGTTAAAAACTTGTTGCTAGTTTTCTACCCCTTTAAACTGGAGTATGTGTGTGCCATATTATGC
This sequence comes from Mustela nigripes, assembly GCF_022355385.1. NCBI lineage: Eukaryota > Metazoa > Chordata > Mammalia > Carnivora > Mustelidae > Mustela > Mustela nigripes. The sequence goes on along the minus strand of NC_081559.1, from coordinate 30,623,093 downwards.
ACTAAATATATGATAGGCATCATTATTAATAATATAAATTTTAAAAATCAGAAATAATCTCGTTAATATGTACAAAATTTAATGAACTTTTTTGAGTAGGTAGCATATGAAGAGAGTAGACAAGCTCAAGAATTAATTGAGGGATAAGATATACATAAGTAAAATGATTACTCACTTATTATAGAAATAGCGATAGACAGAAATATAGCTGCTAATAATAAAATTTTTCAAAAAAAGGAATCATCTTAAAATGATATGTTCCATTCTCTCTCTCTCTTCTTATTTTATTAAATACATAAGGGAGATGGTTCAATGTCGGTAAATAGACACACATTATTTTAATTTTTTTTCAAGGCTATTTATTTGGAAGAGAGTGCAGAGGAGTGAGAGGTAGGGAAGGGGCAGAGAATCCTCAGACTCCGTGCTGAGTGCAAAGCCTGATATGGTTCTTGATCCCAGGACACTGAGCTCATGACCTGAGTGGAAATCAAGAGTCAGCTACCTAAATGACTGAAACACCCAGGTGCCAGACATGCATTATTTTTCATGGCTGAAATCATTTTATAAAGTCATATATTTAGCAGATCAATACAAATACATTCTTAGGTTATTTCTATGTTTTTTAAAAATAGTTACAATAATGTTATAATAAACCTCTATGTTTCTATATTTTTGTTCTAAAACCTTGGTAGTGGGCAAGAACTTTCTAAACATTATGCCACAAGCAAAATCATGAAGGAAAAGTCTAAATTCCTTTACCAAAACAAAACAAACCAACAAAAACAAAATATTACTAGTGAAAAAAAGAATGGAAAAAACCTCTATCCTATACAGAATTTTGAAAGATAAATGACAAGCTAGAACTATTGCAACACAGAAGGTAAAAGTTTATGTTCTCAATCTATAAAGAACACTCATGAATGAATCCCAAATAGGACTACCTTAACTGAAGTATAGGGAAGGGCTTTACACAGGTAGGTAATAAAAAATGAAGTGGCTTATAGTGAGATGCCTTCTTTTTGCCAAAGAAAAAAATTACTGTTATTTTTTTTTTTTAAATAATTCTTAGGGTCAGTGAGGGGAAATGACTGTGTTTAGCACACTTTACCCTTTTCTTTTTCTATAGGTTGTCTAAATGATTTCATCTATCCCTGTCTTTAAATATCACATATATTCTGGGATACCTGGGGGGCTCTGTCAGTTAAGTGTCTGCCTTCAGCTCAAGTCATGATCCCAGGGTCCTGGGTTTGAGTCTCACATGGGGCTTGTTGCTCAGTAGGGAGCCTGCTTTCTCCCTCGGCCTGGTGCTTCCCTGCTTGTGCGATCTCTCTCTCTTTCTCTGATAAATCAATCAATCAATCAATCTTAAAAAATATATATCACATATATTCCAACTACTTCCAATTATGTATATCTTCTTTTGGGCTTTAGATACATACACACATCTGTCCACTTGAGCTATCCACTTCATTATCTGACAAATATCTCAAAATTTACATATCCACACAGCACTTTTAATTGTCTTTTCATGCCTGGTTGTCTCTCAGTCTTTGTTCAGCCAGCGCTCCACATCTCAGGGCAGAATTGTTCTTCCTCTCTCTTCTTCCTCTCCACACTCCGTTTCACCTCAGCACTGTTTCCAAGTACATTCTCAGTCCAGCCATTCCTTTCCAGTCCCATCAAAATGGCTGAAGTCCAAATCACCATCCACTCCTTCCTGAATTACAGCAAGAGCTTCCTAATTGCTCCTTTCAACTCTTTCTCCCCCTCCCCACTGATTTTCCACTTTTTAATTGTAAATAGGTCATGCTTCTTCCAAGCCTGAAACTCTTTAATGGATTTTCATTACTTTTCTATTAAATTCAAACAAATGATACCCAGAAGAGCACACAGCAGGCACACTATGTTTTTATGTATATGTATATACGTGTGTATATACATATATGTGTGCGTATACTATATATATATATAATGTATTTTTTATGTATATATGTGTGTGTGTGTGTATATATGTATATATATATATGTATGTATAAATTTATCAAAGCTGTCCATGGTGTGACCACCACCCACTGCTAGAGACTTACTTTGGGGCAATATTTTGCCTTCTGTCTCTCTCATCTTCCACCTTCCCTCAGGGTCTTCAAATGTGCCAATTTCTTGCCTGGTCAGTAACTTGGCACATAAAGATCCCCTTTTTCTCAAATGCCCTTGCCCCACTCTCAGAGGTCTTTCTCTTCCTTGTCATTCAGCACACAAGATATAGGTACTACTTCCTTGTGAATCCTTCCCTGAATACCTTGCTAAAATATATTCACCCTATGATTCTCTCCCATGCTACCCTGCACTTTTTCCCTCCAAATAATTTCTCAGTGTTTGTATTTTTATATCTAATTGTGAAATAATTTGATCATGAGGTGTTTGGGCAGTGATCACAACTATATTTGGTTCATGACTGTATTTTTAATTCTCCCATAAAAGTACAAATTATAAGATAAGATAAGAAAGATAAAAAAGAAAGAGGGACAGACTTCCAGGGAAGATGGTGGAGGAAGAGGACCCTAAATGAACCTTGTCATGTTGATACAACTAGGTAACATTCAAATCAGTGTAAATAACCCAAAAAATGTCTGTTGGAACAGACTTTCCACAACTAAATGTAGAGAAGAGACTACATTGAAGAGGGTAGGAAGGTCAGAGACATAGTAGGAAATAAACCCCTGTGGGTCCAGCTGTCAGAGGGGGGGACCCACAGGAGAAGGAGGGAAAGAAACAGACTATCACACCAGGGAACTTGCCCAGGGTAGACAAATCCCCATTGTATCTGGGCTCTGAAAGTTTTGTGAGTTCTTACAACCAGTAAGAATTAATGTCTAGAACTTAAAAATCACCTGGTTTGGCTCTAGGAAAGCTAGAAGAAGGAAGCTGAGTCCCCACCCTTTAAGAGACAGCACAACAAACAGCTCCTCAGAAATACAGCATAACAGCAGCGGTTTGAAAAACACCTGGGGCATAAGGGAGGGTGATTTATTTACTAATCTCAGAGTGTGTGCTGGAGGGGTAGGGATCCTTGGGAGACTGATCCAGGAACAAAGAAGTTGGTGGGCACCATTTGCCTCCTCCACCCCCAGCTTAAATGCACAGAACCAGGGCAGTGCCATAACGCCCTACCTAACTTCCTAACAGTGTGCTCCACCCTTGCAATTCCTATTCAGGCACACCCCCTCCAACCAGGCCTCTCTACCAGATCACCTCCCACACCAAATTCTCATAAGCCATGTTAACACTGCATGCCCCACCTCTGTGATCCCCACTTCTGTGGATCCCTCCCACCCATTCCAGCCTGTCTCAGTCCCAGCAGTTACAGGTCCCCTCCTGCAGTGAACCAGCATAAAACATGCTGGCATCACACACCCACCCCCATGTTCTCCTGAAGACCTCTCCTCTGTAATACACTGTTGGCTAGACCCATGAAGAGTAGTGCCACAAACCTGGTAGTATATAAACAGTTTCAACAAGAGCAGCACTGTTCCAAAGTGACCCCTGCCTCAGGGAGCAGGGGAAGATAAGCACATGCCCCAGTCTGACTATAAACCAACAGTAGACTGGAGGCAAACAGCTGGTTTTACTGCAGACCCTCTCCCTAACCCCCACCTCCCAATCAACAAAACCTTCTCAGGGAATTGTCCTGCAGTTTGGTGTTACTGTATCTCTGGCAAATGCCTGATCTGGCTCAACTCAAGCGCAAGCAGCCCCAGACTGGACCACTCACAGCACAGGGACCAAACTTTGCCCACAACAGGCAAAGAGAGACATTGTAGATGACTGACTGGATTTACAGAAAAAGCAGCTCAGCTATAACAGCAGGCCACATGCAACACATATAGAAGATACCCTTGAAGCGCCAGATTCCAGTGAACAGGAGGCACTGCACTTGAAGGCACTACAGGACCTCTATTCCATAAGTCCACCACTTTTAAGAGCAGAAGATATAGCTGACTTTTAAGAACAGAGAGTTAGACAAAATGAAATAGAGGAATATGTCCCAAATGAAAGAATAAGACAAAATCATAGTAAGATATCTAAGTGAAATGGAGAGATGTAATATGTCTAATAGAGAATTTAAAGTAATGGTTGCAAATATACTCACAAGACTTGAGAAAAAAGTGGATGACTGCAGTAAGACCATTAACAAAGAGATTGAAAAAAAAAAACCAGTTCGAGTTGAAGAAATTAATATATGAAATTAGGAATACACTAGATGGAATGAATAGTAGAGTAGAGGAAGCAGAAGAACAGATCAGCAACCTGGAGGACAGAGTCATGGAAAGCAGTCACTTGAAACAGATGAGAGAAAAAAAGTATAAAATGAAAAATAGACTCAGGGAACTCAGTGACACCATCAAACATAATAACATTTGCATTATAGGGGTCCCAGAAAGAGAAGAGAGAAAAGGGAACAGAAAATTTTTTTGAAGAAATAATAGCTGAAAACTTCCCAAATCTGGGGAAGAAAACAAGAAATCCAATTCAAGGATGCACAAGGAAACCCAAGCAAAGTTAAACCACAGAGGGCCACACCAAGACACATAGTAATTAAAATGGCAAAAAGTGGTGATAAAGAGAGAATTTCAAGAGCAGCAGGAGAAACAGTTACATATAAGGAAACCCCCAGGCAATCAGCTGTTTTCTCAGCAGAAACATTGCAGAACAGAAGACAGTGGTATGATGTATTCAAAGTGTGAAGGAAAAAATCTTTCAGCAAAGAATATTCAGCAAGGCTGTCACTCAGAATAGAAGGAGAGATAAAGAGCTTCCCATACAAACAAAAGTTAAAGGAATTCATGACCACTAAGTCAGCCTTACAAGGAATGTTAAAGAGGACTCTTAATGAAACAGAAAGCTCATAAGTAGAAGTAAGAAAAGTAGGAACTACAAAAGTGGTAAGAATAAGTTTACCTTTAAAAATCAGTCAAGGTACTCACAAAATAAAAGGATGTAAAATATGACATCATATATCTAAAATGTGGCAGGGCAGAAGAATAAAGAATGGGGTTCAAGTTTAAGCAACCATGAAATTAATATAGACTGCTATATATAGAAGATGTCACATACAAACTGAATGGTAACCACAAATCAAAAACCAGTAATAGAGAAGCAAAAAATAAAGAGTAAGCAATCCAAATATATCATTATCCCCACCCCCAACAATCTTTGAAAGAGAGCAACAGAAGAAAGGATCAGAGGAAAACTACAAAAACAACAACAGAAGAAGTAACAAAAGGGTCATAAATACATGTCTATCAATAATTATTTTGAATATTCCTTGAATATTTGAATATTGAATAATTTACTTTAAATGTAAATAGACTAAACATTCTAATCAAAAGAAATAGGATGACAGAGTGAATAATTAAAAAAAAAAAAGACCCATCTATTTGCTACCTAGAAGAGACTCATTTTTGATCTAAAGACATCTGTAGATTGAACATGAGGGAATGGAGAAACACTTTTTTATCATACAAATAGATGTCAAAAGACAGCTGAGGCAGCAATACTTATATTCAACAAAATAGATTTAAGAAAAAAAAAAGAGAGAGAGAGAGAGAAGACTGCAGCAAGAGACAAAGATGGTCACTATATAATAATAAAAGGGAACAATCCAACAATAAGATGTAAGAATTGTAAATATGCACCCAGTGTGGGAGCACCCAAATACATAAAGCAGCACATAACATAAAGGAAGTAGTCAATAGTAATACAGTAATAGTAGGGGATAATAACACCCCCTTACAACAATGGATAGATCATCCAAGCAGAAAATCAACTAGGAAACTGGTTTTGAATGACACATTGCATCAGATGGATCTAACAGATATACTTAGAACATTCCATCCTAAAACATCAGAATACATATTCTTTTCAAGTGCACATGGAACATTCTCTGGAATAGATCATATATAGGCCACAAAACAAGTCTTAATAAATTCAAAAAGATTAAAGTCATACCATATATCTTTTCTGGCCATAGTACTATGAAACTATGAAATCAAACACAAGAAAAAATCTGAAAAGAGTACACATACATGGAGGTTAAATGACATGCTACTGAGCAATGAATGGGTCAACCAAGAAATCAAAGAGGAAATTAAAAAAAAAAAAATTCTTGGAGACAAATGAAAATGATAACACCATGGTCCAAAATCTCTGGGATGCATCAAAATTAATTATAAGAGGGAGGTTTGTAACAATATGGGCCTACCTCAAGATCCAAGAAAAATCTCAGATAAGTAACCTAACCTTATACCTAATGGAGCTAGGAAAGGAAAAACAAACCAACCCAAAACCACTAGAAGGAAGGAAATAATAAAGATTAGAACAGAAATAAATACAATAGAAACAAGCAAAATAATAGATCAATGAAACCAGGAGCCAGTTCTTTGAAAAGATCAACAAACTTGATAAGCCTTTAGTCAGACTCATAAAAAGAGAGAGAAAGAGAGAGAGGACTCAAACAAAATCAGAAATGGAAGAACAACTGACATCGCAGAAATACAAAGGATTGTAAGAGAATATTATGAAAAATTACATGCCAACAAATTGGACAACCTAGGAGAAATGGATAAATTCCTATAAACATATAACTTTCTAAAAGTGAATCAGGAAGAGAAAATTTGAACAGACTGATTATCAGCAGTGAAATTGATTCAGTAATCAAAAAACTCTGAGCAAACAAAAGTCCAGGGTCAGAGGGCTTCACGGGTGAATTCTACTTAACATTTAAAGAAGAGTTAATACCTCTTCTTCTAGGGCGCCTGGGTGGCTCAGTGGGTTAAGCCGCTGCCTTCGGCTCAGGTCATGATCTCAGGGTCCTGGGATCAAGCCCCGCATCGGGCTCTCTCCTCAGCAGGGAGGCTGCTTCCCTTCCTTTCTCTCTCTGCCTGCCTCTCTGCCTACTTGTGATCTCTGTCTGTCAAATAAATAAATAAATAATCTTAAAAAAATAAAAAACCTCTTCTTCTCAAACTATTCCAAAAAATAGAAGAGGAAAGAAAGCTTCTAAATTCATTCTATGAGGCCAGCATTACCTTCATGCCAAAACAAGATATAGACACTACAAAAAAGAAAACTACTAGCCAATATCTCTGATGAACATAAATGCAAAAATCCTCAATAAGATACTAGCAAACCAAATCCAACAATACATTAAAGACACCACTCACCACAATCAAATGGGATTTGTTTCAGGGATGCAAGAGTGGTTCAATATTCACAAATCAATCAACGTGATACATCTCCTCAATAAGAGAGAGAAAAACTACCTTATGATCATTTCAATAGATGCAGAAAAAAACATTGAACAAAGTGCAAACATCCGTTCATGATAAAAACCCTGAACAAAGTAGGTTTAGAGGAACATATGGCAAAGTAATAAAGGTCATTTATGAGAACCTACAGTTAACATCCTCAATGGTGAAAAACCGAGAGCTTTTCTCTGAAGGTCAGAAACAAGACAAGATGTCTACCCTCAACACTTTAATTCAACATAGGACTAGAAGTCCTACCCACATCAATCAGACAAGGAAGAAAATAAATAAAATGCATCCAAATTGGTAAGAAGGAACTAAAACTTCCACTATTTGCAGATGACATGATACTGTATATTGAAAACCCTAAACACTCAACCAAAAAGCTACTATAACTGATAAATGAATTCAGTAAGATGGCAAGATACAAAATCAATATAAGAAATCCATTGCATTTCTATACACTAATAATGAAGCAGCAGAAAGAGATTAAGAAATCAGTTCCATTTATAATTGCACTCAAAATAATAAACTGCCCAAGAATAAGCTTAACCAAAGAAGTGAAAGACCTATAGTCTAAAATCTATAATACAGTGATGAAAGAAATCGAAGATGACACACTAAAAAATAGAAAGATAATCCATGCTCATGGATTGGAAGAATCAATATTGTTAAAATGTCCATGCTACCATCACAATTCCGGACTTCAGGCTCTATTACAAAGCTGTCATCGTCAAGACAGCATGGTACTGGCACAAAAACAGACACATAGATCAATGGAACAGATAGAGAGCCCAGAAATAGACCCTCAACTCTATGGTAAACTAATCTTCGACAAAGCAGGAAAGAATGTCCAATGGAAAAAAGACAGCCTCTTCAATAAATGGTGATGGGAAAATTGGACAGCCACATGCCAAAAAATGAAACTGGACCATTTCCTTACACCACACACAAAAATAGAC
>NC_081559.1:30469728-30614424 GCF_022355385.1 Mustela nigripes | reverse complement strand
ATATGATCTCCCTGATATTAGGAAGTGGTGGTGCAACATGGGGGCTTAAGTGGGTAGGAGAAGAATAAATGAAACAAGATGGAATTGGGAGGGAGACAAACCATAAGTGACTCTTAATCTCACAAAACAAACTGAGGGTTGCTGGGGGGAGGGGGGTTGGGAGAAGGGGGGTGGGGCTATGGACATTGGGGAGGGTATGTGTTTCATTGAGTGCTGTGAAGTGTGTAAACCTGGCGATTCACAGACCTGTACCCCTGAGGATAAAAATATATTATATGTTTATAAAAAACGAAAAATTAAAAATGAAAAAAAAATGTCCATGCTACCAAAGCAACCTACAGATTTAATCCAATCCCTATCAAAATACCAACAACATATTTTACAGAACAAGAAAGAACAATCTTAAAATTTGTATGGAACCACAAAAGACCCCAAACAGTCTAAGCAATCTTGAAAAAGAAAAAAACTGGAGGTATCATAATCCCAGATTTCAAGTTATACTACAAAGCTGTAGTAACCCAAACAGTATGGTACTGGCAAAAAAAATAGACACACAGATCAATAGAACAGAATAGGGAGCCAAGAAACAAATCCATGGTTATATGGTCAATTAATCTTCAGCAAAAGAGGCAAGAATATGCAATGGGAAAAAGAGGGTCTCTTCAACAAATGGTGTTGGGAAAACTAGACAACTACATGCAAAAGAGTGAAACTGAACCACTTTCTTACACCATACAGAAAAATAAACTCAAGATGGATGAAAGACTAAATGTGAGGCCTGAAACCATAAAAATCCTAGAAGAGAACACAGGCAGTAATTTCTCTGACATCAGCCATAGCAACATTTTTCTAGGTAATGTCTCCTGAGACAAGGGAAACAAAACTAAAACAAACTATTGAGATTACACTCAAAATAAAAAGCTTCTACAAGCAAACACTCAACAAACTGAAAGATAACCTACTGAGTGGGAGAAGATATTTCCAAATTATATGTTTGATAAAGGGTTGGGATCCAAAATATAAACAATCTTATATCACTCGATACCAAAAAATGCCAGATAATCCGATTATAAATAAGCAGAAGACATGAACAGACATGCAAAGATATGCAGATATGCAGATGGCCCACAGACACATGAAAAGATGCCTAGCATCTCTGATCATCAGGGAAATACAATAAAAATCAAATGAGGTATTACCTCACACCTGTCAGAATGACTAAAATAAAAAAAAAAAATACACAAGAAACAATAAGTGTTGATAAGAATGTGGAGAAAAAAGGAACACCTGTGTGGTGTTGCTGGGAATCCAAAGTGGGGCAGTCACTATGGAAAACAGTATGGAGGTTCTTCAAAACAATTGAAAATTGAACTCCTATATGATCCAGTAATTCCGCTCTTGGATATTTATCTGAAGAATATGAAGATACTAATTTGTAAAGATATATTCACCCTTATGTTTATTGTAACATTATTTACAATAGCCAAAATATGGAAGCAGCCCAAGCATCCACTGACAAATGAAAGGATAAAGGGCTGTATGTGTGTGTGTGTAATGGAATATCATTTAGCATAAAAAGTAATGATAAATTGTCATTTGCAACAACATGGATGGAGCTAGAGAGTATTATAGGAAACAAAGTAAGTCAGACAGAGAAAGACAAATACCATATGATCATATGATTTCACTCATATGTGGAATTTAAGAAACAAAACAAAGAAACAAAGAAAAGAAAAGACACAAACCAGAAAATAGACTCTTAACTCTAGAGACTCTTAACTGATGGTTACCAGAGGGGAGTCTGCTGGGGGGATGGGTAAAATAGGTGAATGGGATTAGGGGTACACTTACTCTGATGAGCACTGAGTAATGCATAGAACTGTTGAATCATTATATTGTATGCTTGGAACTAACATAACACTGTTTGTTAACTATACTGGATTTTAAAATAAAATTTAAAAATAGAATAAAAAAAAAGGAGGGACAAAAATCATGCAAGCTCATAATCCATATATGTTCAAAACTCTCTCTCTGCCAGGCACTCTGCCTTGAAAGAAATAATGCACATAAATACAGGTAAATCATATTTGGAATTAGAGAAGTTCCTGCTGCTTGGTGAGCTGCAGTAAAATTTACAAACATATTCTCTCATGGAATCCTCCCAGTCATCCATGGAAAAACCTCTCTACTTATTTCAGATGTCTGAAAACTGGACGGGGTTTAATAAACTTATGTAAATGCCAGAGTCTGACCCCAAACCCAGGTCCATCGGACCCAATCACCACCTCTGTCTCCAGCGAAATATGCCTTTGGTACCGCAGCCCTGCGGAGGAGTATCCCTCCTTGTGGGGTTGATCTTGAATGCCAGTGCTACTCAACAAGAGCAGGATATTCTACTCCTGACCCAGCAGAGTTGGATAGGGAAAAGGCCTCGATCCCCTTGAGGGAAAGATCTAAAATGAAGTCATTCCCGTTTTTGCTCCTGACATTGTCCGTAACTAAAGTGATCCTCCATCCCGGTTTGTTGGAGCAGTCTCCTTTTCCTCTGATTGTGTAATTATTAATAGCAAGCGTCCTGTGTGCAGAGCAGATCACGTAGTCCCTCTGTTCATATCTGTCCTTGTGGCTGGGAGCAGTTTGCTAGCCTCCACTCCCTACTTTCTCCTTATTTAGTTGTAGTGACTCGTTCTCTGGTGCTCTGATCTGTAGGCTCTCCCAGATGGTAGGTGACTCCTGCCCATTGTCCAATCATCTGCCCTAAGAATCTGCCTTTGAGCTAGGTCACAGCCCCGCCATGGTTAGAGAGTACTGTGGGGTGGCCAGGACTTAGAGTTCAGTATCTACTGTCCCCTGCACACTCAGGGAGAGGAGGGCTCGTCATGGCTTCCAGCAGCCACTCCAGTCCTGATTCTCTTTCATCTGGGCTCATCCACAGTTGACTGGCCTGGAAAAAGATGCTTCCGAAACTTTAGGCTGAGCAAATAGACTCCCCACTCCTTTGCCCGTGGGAGCTGCCGTGTGTCTTCAATGGGGCTGATTTATTTCACTCTGTCAAGCCCTCACAGGGAGGGCATGTGTCCTTGAGCTGCCTCTCTGCTTCCTGCGTTCCCTGCTCAGTTTGTGGTTTTGAAATGATAATGAGCTGCTGGTTTTCTTCCCTGGTTTGTAGATTCTTGTTTCTAACAGAGTGAGAGCGTCTCCTGATTCATCATCTTAGAAAGATGAATGCTATGTGTCCTAACGAGACAACATCATCTTGCCGGCCTCCTTGCTCCAACATAACCATCAGCGGATAGATGCTGGGCAGCCCCGATTTATTTTTCACTGCATTCAATCAGGCACGTAACACCATGCACCACGTAGAGAATGTCAGTTCGTCGCCGCTCAAGGTGAATTTCTTTCTCCTCAAGGCAATGACACAAAAGTTCCCTAGGGGCAGCCCCTCGCAGACCTGCTTGATTGTATTTTTTTCATAAATGAGCTTTCAGGGGAGCACCAGGCTCCGCTGTGATAGCGAGGCTGGACTGGTGATGGGGTTGGATATCGACGCCCCATGCTCTCTTCCAGAGCAGCGCCGGATTGATTGCATTATTTAGAGCAAGTGCAATCCAGAAAAAGTGAAGTGCTTGACTTTCAGGCTTTGTCTTCAAAAAGGAGAGCTGAAGGCAGTTTTACTGAATATTGAGCTCATGATCTTTTCCGCACAGACTTCCTTTTGCAGATTGTTCCATGCTACTGCATCCATTCACAAGGCTGAGCCTATGCCCTTGCCAAGATGGCGGTCTTCTGTGGGTGGGGAGGCTGGCCACAAGAGTTAAGAAGGAACGGTCGGAAGCCCTACAGGCAGCAGTGGTTTCAAACTAGCATTCAGTGGAAACTGGAGGCTTTCTAGGAGGTCAGCAGAGAAGCCTGAAAAATAATTTCAGAATGTCTGATATTTCACTTTTCTAGTCATGCCAGTCTTTTGTTTGTTGTTTCTTTTCTTTCTAACCAGACTTGCCAGTAGAATGGTCTTCTATGTCTTAGGTTAATGAAAGTATAAAGGAAATCCAGACCTTCATAAATCAAGTATAATTTGAAAAGAAAAAAAAACCTTTCCAATATGGATGCATGGTCTTTTAAGTGGAAGCAACATCTAATATTTAGGGATATTCCTAGAAAAAAATTAGATTTATGAAGTAACTCTTGCAAATATGTAACTAGTAGAACTAGTAACGAGGGATCTAGCCCCCCAGGTAAGGCTTTGTTTCCCTAGGAAGCCTCTTTTTCTCACCCCTTGGACCACAGCGACTTGCTTCGTGGCCCAACAGCATCAGCGATCAGGTGATAGGGGAGGCCAACGATGATGAAGCAGGATAAGGAAGGATAATTCAGGGCTAGTTGTTGCATGCCTTTCTTTCTCTGTTCCATTTCGGAACTCAGTCCTCGACCTGAGTCACCCATTGGAATTCTCCTAGGGGCCAGGCAGAGCAGCGGCATGAACGCAATCAGAATGAAGAAGATCCTCAAAACACCATTTCTGCCACCCAGCTCTGCCCTTCACCAAGGAGGGGTTCTTGCCCAGCAAGGGAAGGCTCTGAGAGTTGTAGTCCAGCTCATGTAAAAATACTGAAGAGGAAGGGCTCTCCAAACTTCTTTTGAGGTTCCTTCCCTTCGACATGATAGTGGCTTGTTCTTGGCGGAAATTCAAAGAAACCTCCAAACTGAAGGAGGAAACACTTTAAATCACTCTGCAACCCACAGCTTGTCTCTCCCAGTTATATAAGTTTATTGTATTATTTTTAGAATGTTTACTTAAACAGTGTGCAGAGCTGGCCTAGGAGGCTAGCTGAATCTTTTATTAGAACGCATCTATGTCTTCTATCATGGGGTCCACTGGCAGGAGACTAAAAATAGTCCACAGAACCCTTTCCTCCACCAGAAGGATTGTTTATTTGCCAGAAGAAGAGAGAAAACAGAAACTCTCACCCCCCTTCACCCTGAATTCCTTAGGGAACTGAATGACTGCTTTGCTTCAGAAATAAAAATTCTTTGCCTTTCAATGGGGGGACCAATGATGGTTGGCAGCCTCCGCTGGTTTCTGCGCAGCTGAAGGTGTCATGAACATTCTCATCATGTCACACACTTGGTCGAGAACTTGAGCGGCTTACCGTTCCTTGTAGGACATGGCACAAATGTCCTGCATTTGGTATTTGAGTTTCTTTTTAATAAGCTCCACACTCTGCCCTCCCAGGTTTCCAGCATTACCTACCACTGTTCCAGAACTTTCAGCTCTAGACTCATCTCTTCAATGCCCCACAATATCCCAGGAGTCTTCCTATCCCTTCGATCACATTCCTCTTTCTGCTAAAATGTCTGACTTTTCCTGTAAACCGGTCTGGTCCTGCTCATCATTCCAAGAGCGGCACCCCACTCCCCCCACATCCCTCTCCACCCTCCCGTCCATCACAGCCGAGATCACGCCATCTTTCCAGGTTCCTGCCATGCTCCTGTCTACATCGGCCCCCTCTTTCTGACAGTTAGCAAATAAGAGTGTCTCACGGTTATTTATCTTTTTATGTGAGCAAGTTTTATTTTCTTAGCATCTTGAAAACTGAGAATAATGATAGTAGCTTTTAATCTCTGTACTGCTACTACAATGGACAAATTGTAGGGACTTCATTCGTGTTTAATGATTGATTTAAGGGGATCCCTGCTCTATTCCCACAGGGCAAGTTCACCATTCTTACCATCTCTACTGGGAACCATCCAAACCAGGGACAAGGCTCTCTAGGGTTTCTGTAAAGTAATGCTTGATAAATACTCTTCCCTTCCTAAAATGCTTGCAGAGGGAGGTGGTGGGTATTGTGAAGCAGAAGGTCATCTTTATGGTTTAAAAAAAAAGCTCCTTTGTACAGTGTCCTTCTTGAGTCATAAGAACCTTGAACATATTAAAGGTGCTGAGAAATCCTGCCATAAATAAAACTTTTATTTTGCCAAACCAAATTTATTTTACCGGAGAACTCCTTCCTTCTTTCATTTCTTCTTTCTTTCCCTCCTCCCTCCCTCTCTCCCTTCCTTCTCTCTTACCTTCCCTCCTTCCTTCTTTCCTTCTTTCTTTCTTTCCTTTTTTCCTCCCTCCCTTCTTCCCTTCCTTTCTCCCTTTCCCCTCCTTCTTTTTTCTTTTCTCTTCTTTTCTCCTTCCTTCCTTCCTTCCTTCCTTCTTTCCTTCCTTCCTCTCTCTCTCTCCCTTTCTCTCTTTCCCTGAGAAGTAATAACATCTAGCAACCAGAAACACTAGATGTCTTAGTCAGCTCTGGCTACTATAACAAAATATAGACTGGGTGGCTCAAACAACAGACATTTATTTCTCACAATTCTGGAGACTGCAAGTCTGAGATGGGGGTGCTAACATGGTTAGGTTTTTGGTGAGGGTCCTCTTCCTCGCTTGTAGATGACCAACTTCTCGTTATGTCCTCACATGGCATAGAGACAGAAGGACAGCCCTGGCCTCTCTTCCTCTTTCTTTAAGGACACTAATCCCTCCCTCAAGACCTCGTCTAAACCTAATCATTGCCCAGAGGCCCTGCTTCCAAATACCATCACATCAGGGGTTAGGACTTCGAGATATGAATGTGCGGTCGGATGGGGCAGACATTTAGTCTGTAACACAAAGATTCTGTTGAACACAGTTGAGAGTGTCTTCTTCTTACCTGATTTCCCAGGTAGCTGTCCTCCCTCTACAACAAACATTTAATGCCTTATTTTCCATCTTTGACTCTGTTAAGATTTTTTGGGTAATGTGATTCTGATAAACTCCCAAGTGTTTGTTCTTTTGGCCAGTTTTCGTGGCTTGCAAACTCCTGTCACTTCGGCTGCTCTGATTTATATCCTTTTAGATTCATCCAAAAAAGGAACAAGAAAATTAATATTTCTGGTAACTTGGTAAGGAATAGACTGAACCAACGAGACATTTTCTCGTGCCATTTAGAGATTTTCTACTCTAACCAGATTTTTTATTTTTTTTTAAATACATGAGTTAACTGAGGACTTGGAAAGTAAGTAATGCATGCACAAGTGAAGGGTAGAGTTAGAATTCAATCCAGGTCTTCTGGCTTCCAGGAAAGTGGACTTCTCCATATACCTCTGAATTTTAGGTTATGCAGAATACCTCTGAATTTTAGGTTATGCAGAATCTCCTAGGTTCTAGATTTTCTTTAATTTCTTAAAGTCATCCAAGATTAACCCAAATAGAAAAGATAGTTCTATCACATTTCTTGACTTTTCTGGGTTGCGTCTAACCAGACTCTTCCATTCTTCCCTGCCTGGTATGCTTTCTATTAGCTTCTGTACTCCCGTCACCCTCCTCTGGGTGCTTTCAAGTCAATGTCCTTTGAAAAATGTGGCACTTGAGACAAAACCCAGTTCTGCAGATGCAGCTCAACTTGACAAAGTGCAGTAGGGCTCCCCTGCCTCCTTCATCTAGACACACCTTTTCTCTTGCAGCAGAAGAAGGGTGTTAGGTTCTCAGCGGCCCCAGGTATTCTTTTGATCAAGGCTTTGCCTGTCTCCAGACCTGGTCACAACCCTCCAGTCTGGGGTTTTAAGCCCTCCTACCATTCGGCCCCTCTCTAGGTTAATTCATCTCATCTCTCGTTACACTGAGGCTTCTGTCTTCCTGTCAGACGAACCTGCAGCACATTTCCCTACACCTGCTTCTGCTTTGCTCATTCAGATCCCTGTCCTCTGGGCAGTTCTGGGCACTTCTTTCTAATCATCCTTTCCTGTTTCTGTCTGCTAAATGGCGACTCTGTCCTTCTTCGGGTCTTTGTTTATATCACATCTTCTCTATGAGAAACTTCTAGACCAATCGCTCCCTATTGGTGTGTTCTTCTCCCTGTTTTCCCTCCAAATGTTCAACACTTGGGGAGTATCCTTTGTACACCCTTGTACTGCTCAGTGAATGCTTCCACCACCAGTCCCTCATCTTTCTGTCTCTCTTGAAGCAGTAATGATTGGCATGCTGCCATGTACTTACAGATACCCTCGGCCTTCTGGCTCCCCTCAAACTTGTCCAGGAGTGGGCAAGTCTCAGTACCTCCTCATTTTCAGATGAGGACAATGAATCTCAGCCAGGTTTCCTAACTTGCTCAAGGTCTAATAAACAGTGCTGTAGGGGGTTCTGATTCAGAGATCTGCTCCTTCAGGCTTTCCCCATTGGCTGCTAAAATAAAGATTGTATGAGCAGAATGCGAGATCAAAAAAATCCCCCATCTTATGAATAACTTTTTGATTTTGAGATTCTCAGGAAGAGGCACCCTCTCTAGCTCCTCTTCAATGAGCCACAGTGAGGAGGATTTGCTCATCCTGGAAGGTACTTGGATGTCAGTTCTTTTGTTCTTATCACTTCTCTTTCATTTGGTCACATTTTTGTATTTTTAAATTCCATGTTCTTTGCTTGATAAGTAGCTTTGCATTATATATAAGAATCAAAGTTTTAAAAATACCTGTGAGACGTTCATTGAAAATGAGAATCATTTCACATTGTACCTGTTCTAGAATTTTCTACCACTGAACAGAGGATGTTAAGGTTTAGCTGATGTCTACTGGGAGGGAGGCAAGATAGTGTGAGCATAAAGTGAAGCAAATTGAGAATATTTGGTGAAAAACAATGAATACGAGTCCACCCCTACTTTGCCTCACACTATGGCAGTAGATAAGCAATTCAGTGAATGCTTCTGAGTCCTCACTCTGTCAGTGTCATTTTAGGGACTGGACAAAAAGGAGTAAACAGTACAGATGAGATTCCTGATCCCACAGAACTCATACCCTAAATGTGAGGACAAGCAGCATAAATAAATAAAAGAATGATATATTTCAGATAGTGATAAATACTAGAAGGAAACAGCATAAAGGTGAGGGGACACAGCTTGAAGATAAGGCATTAGAGAGTGGTAACAAAGGCCAAAGAGGTGGCATCTGAGTTGAGATTTGATTTTTTTTTTTTTTTTAGATTTGAATGTTTAACCAAGCAAAGATTGGAGGCTGATTATTCTGAGCAGAAGAACGAGGAGACCTCAAGGGGGGAAAGGAACCATGTTTGAGGCTTAGAAAGAAGGCCAGTGACGCTAGTATATTATCATGAGTGAGGGGAATAAGGATAGGGAACTGCAAGTTTATGTAGGGGCCTTATAGATCATGGGAGCCATTGGAAGCCTTAATGGGGAGAGATGATGTAATCTGATCTACATTTTAGAAATGTCACACTATTTGCTCTGTGTACAAAGGGCATGATTAGTAGGCAGGCATGGAAGCAGTGAGTTTATTCCATTAATATTAATCCAGGTTAAAGATGATGGTAAGTTGCACTAATTATTAAAGATGATAGAAATATAGAGAGATTTAGGTTATATTTTAGAGATGAAAATGATCTGATAAGCTAAGAGTTTTAGCATGGAGGTGACAAAAATTAAATCAAGGATGACTTCTAGCTGCTGATGCTAAATAGAAATATTTACTAATCCTCTGGAGAGAAGCTAGGCAGAGTTTGAAGTGAACATGGGATCATGTTTGTAGCATATGTTTTCCAAGACATTCCTGCTGCTAAGGTCCACCAATGGGAATGTCTCAGACATTTTGAATAAATACTTCAAATGTCTTCTTTGAAATGAAGATTATGTTATTTCATTGTGAGTTTAAACCAGGATCAATTCAGGGGAACATGGTTTTAGTTTAGAAGCAGAAAAAACCGTTAATGTTCGAAAAAAAAAGGATATTCAATGTATAGAATGAGTCCTATACAATGCATTGAAATATACAGTGAGTTGCTTCTCACTAGTGCAGCTCACCCAGAGGCAGAATATGCAGATTTTACCTCTGGTGGGGAGACTAAGCTTCTTGGCACTGAAAGAGAGACATAGTCCCGTTCTAACGTGGGTAGAGAGGAAGCTGATCTGATGTCAGAGGGTAACCAATTGACTTGTGGTATGACCTAGAATATCAAAAAGACACAACTCTTCTCTGAGTATCTGACCCTGAGTGTTTCAGAGTCTTGTTTTGACATGACTTTCTCTAAGGTTTTAGCAGGGTTTTAGCAAGTGTTATGATGCCTTAAGAATTAAGGAGGAGGAATTTCTTCCAGAAAATATATGAAGGGGGAGCAGACCTGGTGCTCTTTCTCCTGTTGTATATATCAGTCAGGATCCTCAGGGAAAACGCTCAGTACACTGAGCTGGGATTTTTGAAGAATTTCAATAAAGGGACTATTGATAGCCAGCTATGATACTGAGACACTCGGAGAGCTGCAGTGGTGGTACAATCTTACAGGTCTACAGAGCAAGGGATGGAAAAAGTGCTGCCAAAGCTTGAATGAGACACGAAATGTTAAAGATGTGTCATTCGATAGAGCCTGTAGAAGCCAGCTACTCCAGAACTGCCCTCCAGCATGGAGGAAACAAATAAGAAATGTTCCCACCTTTCCCCTCCTGCTCTCTGATCATCTGCTAGGGTGTCTCACTGGCTGATCTGCAAAAAGAAAGCAGAAGGTCAAGGATCCAGGTTCACCATCCTGGGGCACATGGCAGGGCAGAACAGGATACAGGATAGATTTGGGTTTGAAACTACATTTTCCCTTCTACGGTCACTTTTGGTTCTATGATTTCATGTTTATGTTCATTCTTCTACTATTTTGAGTCCTACCATTTACATGCCAAGCACATGTGTAGAAATAATAGTTGTAATCACTCCAGGATAGTTGTTGACTGTTGGTTCTGAGGGGCCTGTAGCTAGCCATTTGCCACAGAGTACAACATTTTGTTTCTAAATGGACAGATGGAAAGAAAAACAGGACCAGCAAAAAGCAGATTCCATTCCAAAAAGTTTGGATTCCATTATGAACATTGTCAGTATTTTGCTCCAAGCTAATAAGCAATTTATGATGATATGTACAAGGAAGGTGTGGGACCAGCCACAGTTTCTCATGCCTGTTCCACTTCTTCAGCACTAGAGAAAGGTTTCTGGGATTGGATCAGTGAGGAGTTAGTGCCGGCAAGGAACGAGAGTGAATGGAGTTTGACCCAACTCAAGAATTAAGAATTCCGCCCCACGTTGCTTATCTTCATTGCTACTTAGCTAGTAGATGCAGCAAAGCCTTCCCAGCCTCTTCCCTCTTATCTGAACTGCACTGTAGTGATTAAACAAATTGTGGATCTAGTCCACATCCTCTCGAAGACTTTGAAAACTACACAATACGAGGCCCAATGAAGGTGGCATGCCTCACAATGACTTAGAACTGGAAATATGACTATATCAAATGTCTCCAGAAGGCAAGATTTTAATGGTGGAATAATATGCTGGAACAGAAGAGTAATTTCTCCTCAAATGCTAGGATGAATTATTTATGCTTTGACAACATTATGTGTCTCTAAAGCAGCTTTTAGTTATTCGCCATTCTGGGCTACAGCTGATCCTGCTGCCCGTTCTTGTAATTACATTAACCTCTTGGCTTTACATGACAAGCTTTTCCTGTGTGCTGCGATCAATAGCCTATCACTATACCTCTTTAATAGGGCCATAGTTACACTTCAGTTCAGATACAATTAACTCTGTCCCCTCTTTTCTTTCTGGTGGGGCATGAAATAATATTTCTTATTTCACATCTGAAACAAAGGAAGTCATTCTGAAGGAAAAGATACATGTAGAAATATGTGGAGCACATGGGAAGAAATGATTGCAATGATAAACAGACCAGGTGCAAATCCATTCTGCCAACACATGCGATTAGGAATGCTGGGAGAAGCAGTGGTGGATTTCAGTGGATTTCAAAACCCTAAATTTGTGCAGTGGCTTTTAAACATCTGCTCTGATAAACTTTTTACTTTCGGTAGGATTAGAAGCACTGTGGACCACCTACTTTCCTACTTAAGCCAGGGCAATTAATTATGATGTGTATATGTAAATAGAGAAAGCATACTGTTAAATGTTGAAATGAGGTTAGCTGGAGAAATCCTCCTCTTTGACAAAGAGGAATTGAGAGAGGTAAATAAATAGCAGTGATGCGGTTAGAGCCCCTCAGCTCAGGAAAGCAGATTGTGGGTTCAGTCATGTTGGTAGCTTTCATTCAGCCATTGTGGGAGCATTTACACCACGGAAATTGGCAAATGTTACAAATCAGTGCTTTTCCCCACAAAGAACTACTTAAACATTCACCTGTATGTTACTATATATGTGTGTACACACACATGTGTATACATGTACATATATGTATAAAGTCACACATATTTGTTGCAATGTGCTATATTATGTAGGTATTCATCTATATTTTTCATGAGAAATGGTCTCAGAAAACTTTTCCAGATATTTTTGCATTTGCATTTTTTTTCCTTCTTTGCTTTGTAAGACATGAACACACACACACACACAAACACACACACCCATAACAAGTATCCACACAGGCTTGCATGGACTTATATTTTTAATTAGACTTCAGATTACACAAACTTCTGAGACTATGCATCACTTGGAGAAACTCAAAGGGAAGGTCACAAGAATCAACTCTACAAAGAGGGGCACAAGGGCCAGAACTGTAACTGGACAGGTTGGGAACACTGAAGGTTTTGGGTATAAACTGAATTCATTTTCCTTCTAATTCTATAATACTGTAGGGGAACAAATTCTCTTACTTTCTTCTGTAACATATTATCAGAACCATGTATCTTAGAAATAATAAAATAAAACTATCCATTACCAATAGCAATAATTTAGGACCCATCCAATGTTCCCTATAGATAATGCATCTGCTTTAAAATCACCTTAAGAAATAACTGGTGACTGCTTAAATCCTGTCAGACTACTCTAATTTTCTTTTATGATGGTGTCAAACTTGCTATATTGCAGTAATGTGATCTACATAATATACATGCTTGATGCCTACACATATTACATGATCAGCAAATTTAGTGTAAAAAAATAATATTGCGAGTGGGTGCAGAGTCAGCAGAAGGGAATTACAGCGTAGCTGCCACTGAGAGAAACTAAGAATAGAGAATTTACAACGTCCTAGGACTCAAGCAAGCTCTGTTCCAGTTGGGGAATGAGAGTACCCACATCAACATGTGTTGGAGTGTCAATTAAATAATCAGATATCTGGGTCTCGGTCCTTGACCCATCAAATTGAATCTCTCTAAGTGATTCTTATGCACACTTGAAATTGGGAATTACTGCTACAGGGCTCTATATCCCAAATGAGGAAAGTCCAAGAAATGGGGTACTTTCAGCATGTTCTGAGGTGAAAATGGAACACATTTTCCTTTCTGGTAAAGAGAGGGACCCATGAAAGATCCCAAGTATCTTCTGAAGTATCAGGGAGTCACCTCTTCCTCCTCCTGATCTTTTTTTTTTTTTTAAGATTTTATTTATTTATTTGACAGAGAGAGAGATCACAAATAGGCAGAGAGACAGACAGAGAGAGAGATGAGGAGAAGCAGGCTCCCTGCTGAGCAGAGAGCCCTATGCGGGACTCGATCCCAGGCCCCTGGGATCATGACCTGAGCCGAAGGCAGAAGCTCAAGATCTTCTTGTCCCTCTGTGACATCCTTCTCCAAAGTTTTCCAGGGCTCCAAGTTAGTTTGAGGACCAGGATTTTCGATGTGATTTCAAGACAGTGGAAAGGAAGGGCAAAAGCTTTGGTCTGGGAGACATGGAATCAGCATGGAAGACCCCATTCTATTGTGTGGCATTGGATAAATTATTGACCTCTCATGAGTTTAAGGTGTCAGAAATGAAACATATCCATGCTTTGTATATCATAGAGTTGTTCTGAGAAATGGGGGAGACATCTGGAATTTTAAAAGCTAACCCCAGGGGGTTGATATAAGGTCATTCAAGGTTCCCATGACTGAGTTCTGGGACTGTGTCACTTGCTCTGAAATGGCCTTTGCAGGGAATCTCTATTTTGTGATGAAAGGTCTAAAGGTCTGAGTGAGAGGCATCTGAACTGGGAGGTAAAGCGAGGCATGAAGAAAGAATTAGTGATGGTAGTTTTAAACACATACATAATGAAAGTTAACAAATTTTGATCACTTACCATAATAAACACTTTACATAAATAATTTCATTTGTTCCCTAAAACACATTTAATAGGACACACACATACTACTGTAACCACCATTTTCTGATGAAGAAATGGAGTGATTGATTGCATGATTTGCCCAAAGTCATGTGGCTTGCAAATGGGATCCTGGTTTGACTCCAAAGCTTCAACCATCCAAAGTAGCAGGGGAGTTAGATTAGCCAATGGGATTAGACTAACCCAGTAGCTGCTGTCATAGCCATCTGTCTTGAGCTGTAGGATCAAATAGTCTTAAAGGTCAGGAACGACGATGGCGAGTGAGCAATATAAATACTTCCCTTCCTTCCTGGAATACCCCAGGAACCACAAAAGAGAGAAGGTGTTTTTTTAATGTCCAGTAGCTTAAAACACAATTTCTTTTTCATTGAGAGTTTTGTAAGAACTAGATTGGACAATGATGAGAATTTCAGAATCTGCTTCCCTAGAAGATTTTAAAAAGCTTTATTGGTTAGAATTGTTGTAAATAGAATCTGTTCCAAAGGTGAGGAGAGAGATGGGCTAGATCATTTTCTTGGGTCTCTCTGATTCATCTAAGTTCTTTTAGTTAATTTTGTGGAGAATAGTTAAGGTTTGTGAGGACATATTTAATAAAGTAGTAGAAGTTTATACTCTACATTAAACTCTAGGGATATGCCTTTCCCCCACTCCCCTACCCCACCTATTATGGGTGGTCTCTAGAAGCCAGCAAAACAAGTCTCCTGATTCATCAGAATGGAGCGCACACATTGCAAAAACATTTTGCCTTTCCAATGGGTTTAAATCACAAAGAAACAAAATCTGGACCCTTTCATGTAGATGGAGCTAAAGGGTCTGATATCAGTCTACAAAATAGCACTTTGCCAAAAGGATCCAAATTCTTTCAGATCCAATACAAATTCTCCTGAAACATCTGGATCCATTCCCAGATGAAAAACTTGTGGGTTAATGAAATTGCCAGATGTGACTATTTGCCAAAATATGGAGGTGCTTTTGTTAGTGAGTCCCCACTTTACGGGTGGACATGATCGGAGTTGAATTACCATTCTGATCTTATCCTTCTAAACAAAACAACATTTTCAAGCTTCGCAGGCAGATATCACTATTTGAACAATTTACACCAAAAGGGCTTCTCTGCTTCATGGGGAAGGGAGATAAAACCCTGACTTCAAAGCATCTTTCTCGCCTTCAGAATCAATTACCCTGTGTTTTCCTATGGAACTTATTATGCCCTTTCCCACCCATCCTGTGCCCCAATATGCCTCTTGATAGTGAATGTTTGTGAATCAAAAGAAATATCTACTTGGGATATCCAAATTCAGAGATGTCTAGTCTGAATCTTGTTTCTTTACCTTAGTTTGTGACCATTATGAAACAATTCCTTTCTGCTCAGCAGAGGCAAGTATTTCCTTCCTGGAGGGTGAATCACTCAGAAAATAATAAATCCTACTCTGGTGCTCTTGTTTAATGTTACAATTCCTTCCTTAATGGGGTTATCTGACCCCATAACCCCTTTTCCCATTCTAAAAGTACAACCTCAAACCCAAATAAATAATTTCTCCCATCAAAGGGTTCAGAAACAAAATGCTTTCTGAGAAACAATGGACGCAGTGCCTTCAGACTGACTGAACAGAATAAATTCAGCACAATCCCCCCAGAACCAAGATGTGAAGATGATAATGCAGACAGACGAACAGCAGTGGTTCCTTAAAAGATCCAAGAGCTGCTTTGAATAGACACAGAGAAGGCCCAACCTTATATGGGATTTCAAGGATCCAGGGAATTCCTTATTTTGATCTCTAGTGAGGAAAAAAAATGGGAGTAGCCGATAATGATAGCCGACCTGAAGGTGAGCCGACCTATGGTGAGCCAGCACTGCCGTGGTAAGAGAGGGTTGTCTGTGCTGGAAGCCAGAGCAGATGGCTTTCCTGGTGTGGGAGGAGTAGCCCTTTGTCACACTAGGGAGGTTTGCCATGGCTTTGAAGCAAATATGCATAAACTATACACTGTTGGTTAGATGAGCTCCTGCAGTTGCAGGAATAGGAGTCTCTTTTTAGGATGGAGTTGGTATCATTACACAAAACAATACCAGAATGAAGCCAGGAAAGGCCTGTTTTTCAGGAAAGAGAAGCTGGAAGGCTGTGTCCTGGCCAAAGCTGGGCAGTCTTGAAACAAGGGCCAAGATAATTTGTGGTTCGCAGTACATGATAGCTCTACAAATGTTTCGTCTCATGGAAGGAAGAAAGCCCTTGCCAGAGAATCCAGAAGCCTGTGTCCAGCCCCCATGGGCACAATGTCCCCTAAAATTTGTTATGTTTGGATGCAGTGATCTTAAATTCATTTCTCTTGCTCTTTACTCGGTTCATTTTCTTTAAACATTTTTGACAGGTGGTATTTTCTTGGCCTTTATTTTATTTTTCTGATTTTCCTGTGTTTTCCGATTTTGTCGTGTTGTTGCTTTTTGTGTTAGTTTGGGTTGGAGTTGATTAGAAGTCTCCCTCTCGGATGAAATCTCTAGTGGTAATGCTTACTGGCTGCATTGCATCCTGCACCTTCCTGGCATATAAAAGACAGGGTAGTGTGTGAATTTTCCTGTTCTTAGTTGGATGCTTTAAACCTCTAAGGGACAGATCTCCCAGAAAGAAAAATAAATCTCGATAGGATTCATCACTTAGCCTAGCATCTAGTTTATTCTACTTAATCATTAACTATAGCTTAAACTGGAGGCCCAGATATTTCTTCCATCCTCAGTCTGATATTCAAACAAGACAGTAATGCCTTCTTACATTGATCTAAAGTATTTGGAGATCTTCAGATGAAAATCATTCAAGACTAAATACACTGCATTTTCCTCCCTTACCTCAGATCAAAGCAGCTCATCCTTCCGTTGCTTTTCTCTGCTTTTCTCTCTTCTTTGTCTGGACACTTCTTATATACTTCAAAAATTGAAGTTTGGTCTTTTCATATTCTTAAAATGCTAAATGTTCCTTGGAGGACTTCATATAAAGAAAAAGTCATCTTTCTTTAGGAACATGGATAATCATTTTCTATTCAGACAGCTGTCTCAAAAGACCTTGCCATTACATACTTTGTAAGTTGAAGAAATAACATTTCTATGAAAATAAATGACTAAAGCCACTTCAGAAAGCAGCAAACTTCAAACAACTTGGTAATTTGTAGACCCCTCTGACATCCCAAGTGTATAATGGATTTGCAAAGACATTGAAGATTAAGTATGTTGACTATGATGTCACAACTCTATTTTAACATTTTTCCTTTAAAATCTTTATTTTTTTGGAAAATATATTTGCTGATAAATAGTCCCTGAGAAGCCGCTGTGGTTTTCATCTCTGTCCCAGGTAACCCATCTGTCCAAAAGATGCAGTTGATAAAATCCACAGGCTGAAGGCTGAACTTAGCCCTTGTGGGCAATAGAGTCCTATTAAAAAAACAAAAAAACAAAAAAAACACAAAAAACCCAAATACCATAAACTAACTTCAGATAGTCTGGGAGGTTCCTTGGAATAATATCCGGAAAGGGTATTTTCTGCTCATATTGTAGATATTAAAAAAAAAAAAAATCTGTGGTATATCCAAAAGTGAACCATTTGAGGTTTCTGTTCCGGTGATGGGGCCATTTTATTGAGTACCGTCACCCGCACTGAATTTATGGGCACTCGCAGAGACCCAGGGACTGTAAATTCTGAGGCCTGCTTATTAGAACCCGAGAGCATTTGACAATGCACATAATTAATGATCATTTGCTAAAAGTATTTTTGGGAATTTTATTCAAACAAAGTAAAAAAGAAACACATTAAATATTAGTCCTGTTATATATTATGGGACATTATATCCATTTGTGTGTCCATTAATCATTTAGCTATGAATACTTAAGAAGAGCAAGAAAGTGATACCCTATGTACGCTCTGAGATAATATTGTCTTAGTATTTGATTACAGGCAGAGTGTCCTTAATGGACAGATTCATGCTCCATATCCAATGTCCAGTTGGAGCTGGGGCACTAAGAAATGGTAACGGGAGGATGTTAGGCCAGGATCACCCAGAGTTCAGGAGTGTGAAATTAGTGATGAAATAAGACTTTTACTGGCCCCTGTCAGAAGACTCTCTTTGTCCCTTTTACTGTCCTGCTTTCCTGTGATTGGCTTTGTTACCTCAGTCTGAGGGTTTATGTTTATGTGTGTGTGTGTGTGTGTGTGTGTGTGTTTGTCTGTGTATACTCTTTTTTGTTTTTTGGTGGGGGGAGGCTATTAAAAATATTTGGCCTGGTTTAACTCTCTTTTTATCGGGTCAAAGAAAAGAGGAGATCAGTGGCTGTTTCTGTGGGAGCTGGAGGAATAAACCTGACAGTTAAAACAAATAGAAGATTTATTCTCTTTGAACAGCTACAAAAAGTCATTGCAATTTGAATTAAACCAGAGCTAGGTCTTTGTCTTCACACATAGGGTAAGGTGGGAAGTTAAAAAAAAAAAAAAAAAAAAAAAAAGCAATACAAAATAGAACCAAGAAAAAAAAGAAAAGAAAAGAAAGAAATAGAAAATGAAAAAGGAAGTAGGCGTAGTAGGAGGAGAAAATGGAATGAAATATGCCTGGGAAATGGAGATACCCAACAGAGGCTTTGTGAAGTGATGAGAAGAATCAAGGGGTTGTTTTAAGTGCTGACCACCACAGACATGTCATGTGATTTGGGACAAAGCACTTAAACTTCCTGGCCTCAGTGTAGAATTCTAAAAAATGAAGGAAAATCATTAAAATCACTAAAGACTTCCTAATTGCAAATTTTTATTATTCTAAATTGACATTTTCAGGAAACACACAATCACACATACACACACACACACACACACACACACACACACACACAAAGTGGATTTTTTTTTTTTTTTTTGGTTCAAATGATCCATATAATTTTTTGTGTGTGGGTCTGGTTCAGTAGACACAGGCATGCTACGTCTAGCTGCCACTGTATATCACTTCATGGTACAAAGTCTAAGCACTTATTGCCTGCCTGGGAAAGAAAAAGAATCTAAAAGAAAATTACTTAAGGTCATACAAGCAAGCTGTAGGAAACCTTTAAAAACACATTTTTAAAAATTGAACCGGATGCATATCGTTAGGTTTGGCTGAAGAAGACAAAGGACTTCAATCAAATATTTGTTAAGACAAGTTGGAGTTTATGACATTGATAAGCAAATTCTGTGAGGATTGTAGATATTTCTTGTTAGTTTCTGCGTGTCAATAGTGAGAAATTTGGAACTCAGAATGGTCAACCCAAATGTTAATTGTATCTACCATAAGTACTTTAATGTATGGTGATTTGGATATAATTGTTCAAATGAAAGTTATAAGAGTTAAGCTATACCATTTTATTTTTTAATTTTTAAAAATTTTATTTAGTTTTAAAGATTTTATTGATTTGTTTGAATGAGAAACAGAGAAAGAGAGAGCACATGAGTGAGGTGAGGGGCAGAGGGAGATGCAGACTCCCTGCTGAGCATGGAGCCGAATGTGGGGCTTGATCCTGGGACCCTGGGATCATGACCTGAGCCAAAGGCAGATGCTTATCTGACTGAGCTACCCAGGTGCCCAAGCTATACCATTTTAAAAATTTAAATGTAGTAGCAAGTAAAGAGGTCATTTTGTCTAGTTTCATACTGGTTCATTGAAGAGAATCTATCTATCACATATCAATCTATTATCAATCATCTACCTATCAGTAACTCTCATCAAATATCTATCATCTATTGTCATTTATCTATTTATCTATCACTTATCTATCATTTGTAGATATCTCTATATATCTATCATAGATATCGAATGACATCTATCACTTATCTATTATCTATCAATCATCTATCTACCTGTCATCTATCATCCACCTATCTATTATCATTTATCTACCTACCTACCCATTTATCTATCAATATCTGCCAGTGTTCTTCCTTGGATCTTAAGCTTCTTGTCATAGTGTTAATTAATCTAATTGGTAGACCAACTAGGGCTTGTTTTATTCTTAATTCTGAAATGTAGGCCATCTTTGGTTTAGAGAAATTCTTTCACTTTTCATGGCTGTCCAGAGCTCACAATAAATACAATGTGAAGAGAGATGAAAACTGTATTTCAAATCAACACATACCCATGGTTATGAGATCTTGAATCCACTTTCACTTGTAAATTAAACATTTCATGAAAGATGCTTAGAAAAAAATTCATGTACCTAGAAAATGGCACCTTTGAAAAGAATATTCTCACAACATGTCCTTTTCATGTTCAGCCAAGTTGAATGGGAAAAAAAAAATGGGTCAATCACACATTGTGTTTTGAGTTACAAAGGATTCTTTGGGGGTGGAGTAAATGGCACTTACCTGTATCAGAAGTTGGCAGATGAACCAACAGCGGAGCCTTTTCTTCTCCAGAGAAGTATTAAAGTTTTACTCTCAATTGCACCTGCATAAAAGACAAGGCGGGGTGGGGGTGGTGAGGCACAATGTGTTTTAAATAATGCAGCCCAAGTCATTTTGGGCAGTTAGAGATTTATAACAGAAGACAGCCAGGAAATTTCTCTGTTGGTTTGGTTGGAAAAAAGCCACTTTGCAATTTTTGTTAGTCTGTTTCCATCTCTTAGACACCAAAAAGGCACTGAGAGGAAGGAACTTAGTCAACTGACTAGAGCTGGGGAAAATGTTAACATCTGTCAAATCTGGATGGTGGGTAGGTGTATGGCCATTTGTTACATTGATCTCTAGGTCTTTCTGAATATTTGAGAATTTTCATAATTAAATAAAATGAGTATGTGTTTGGAATTAAGCCTTGTGTTTTAAATCCCCATGACCTTATTTTCTAGCTATTGTGGGCTTGGAGCAGTTATTTAATTTCTCAGAGCCTCAGCTCCCTCATTAACATAATATGTACAGTAATACCTACCATGTGGGTTAATCTGGAGATCCCAGATAATGAATACAGTGCCTGACAAGTGGCTGTTTTTTTCTATTGGTAGCAGTTGGAACCCAATTTTAAACCAAAACTCAGCTGAGAGAAACAATATCCAGGGAAAATTTCTTAGAAGTTATGTACTGCATAACTAGATTTTGTATTTACTTCTGGTTTAAGTCAGATCACTAAAGATCTGTGTGTCTGCACCATATCATTCATACTGGGGCTCCATCAGGATGTTTACACTTCATTGTCCTTGGGAGAGATGTCATAGGCTTTCAGTGGGCAACACTGTTCAAATGCTAGTAGTAAACTTTGGCACACTCCCTGTTAAGGGTATTATGGGGGTGTAGTTTACTACATGACAGGACTCTTCAGTAGCCCCCATGAAAAACATCTTATCTTAACTTCTCAAATAATTGTTTCTTTGGAGTAACTTTTTTTTCTTTTTTAAATGCTATGAATTGTTAAAATGGTTGAGTTTACCTTTTAGGACTGGTAACTAGGAAACTGCAAGCCAAATCAGTTATCTACCCTGAACAGTCTTATGGGCTCTTATGGTACAAAACTTTGCATTTACTTTATTCCAAGCCCATTTTTATTTCTCTACTCTTTTCTTCTGACTTTTTTTTTTTTTTTACTTATTTAAATTTATGTCATATTGTTGTATTTTGGGTGTTCTTATAAGTCATCTTAAGTTCTTTGGTCTAACAGATAGCCAGGGTGGCACATAAATAAATCGACAAATAAATAGTATATTATAATCATTATTATTAATAATAATAGTAGAAGTATGAGGTGTAGCTACAGAGAGAGAATGAAGACAGTAAATATTTCAGAAGATGACTAATATCACAAGAAGGATGAATATTCTTAAATGGATAAAAAATAATTCTTTTATATAATGGGTTCATCAAGGAACATAGTTAAATCAAAAAATATTTATGGAGTACATGATATGTGCCAGGTACTACTACTGCTATAGTGATATGACCATGGTGATCATTTCCAGAATACCTTCAGAGTACAGGAAATTTGTTTAGAAATTGGAATTTGGGAGTAAGTATGACACAGGAGCATGGGTGTAGAAAATGGGAGAGAAGAGCTATTGGATTATTATGTTGTTTTGTAAGGAAAGGAGACTAATGAAAACACAAAATGAAAAAAAGACAGAAGTTCTGTTGCTGGAAGGCAGAGAAATGGTGCTGGGCAGGGTTGAATAACAAACGTCTAAGCCAAAGGCCATGTCTGCAGTGTGGTCAAAGGAACTTTGCTAAGGATTGTTGTCTCTGTGTACATTTTAGGAAGGGAGCTGGGGAGATTAGTTGAAGGGCAAAATCTTGGCTAAAAATGGGTATCTCCAGTTCCCAGTTGCTGAATCTCTTTTCATGGACACTGAAGACATGACAGTCAATTTATAGCAGAGGTGATGTACAAGACTCTGGGGTCAGTGATATCTGGCTTTTTCTCTAGTACTTTTTTACCACTTACATAGGGAGCTGGAGAATGATTTCAAAGGCCTTAATGTAGCTTTTATCATGCAATCTGAGAGCGAAGTGCTTTATGGTATTTCTTAGTCTAGAGTTGTTGTCTCAAACATCCCCTTACACCATCGTGTATATACTTCTTAGAAGATTTATTTTTATTCTAGATCTTGGTCAATCTCTGATACCTTTTCAGATGACCTGGGACAACTTCAGAGTATACTGGGCCCCAGAAAAAGATCACAGTCAAAAGCCAGGAAAAAAATTTTCATGTTTTATAGAGAGTATTGTCATTTGCAGAACTCATTTACTATTATAAATAATATAGTCTGTCCTGGCTCAAGGTATAAATGCAGTCACCTCTATGTTTTTTTTAAATAAGCACTTGCTTCTCTGTTTACCCAAGCTAATAACATGAAATCTAGTATGTTCTTTATGGAATCTACTACCTCAAAATTGTCCAAGAACACCTGGGTATATTTGGTCAAAGGAACACTAGGGTATATTTAGGGAATATATACTAGGGTATATTCTTACAGTGCTAAAGAAAGTAGAAAGCAGAGAAGGAGGAGGAGAAACAAGAAGAGATAAAGAGGAATTGAGAATAGGATCAGCCCACCACCATTGTTACTTCTTGCTACCTCAGAGTATTTTCTTTCAAGACCAGTCATACACATCCCAAGATAAAGCTTTCTTACTGCTATTGGGAAACTTTGCTTCCTTTGTCCTCTCCCTGGACACAGAAGTGACCCTCTTTTGGTACAGTTATAGTACTCCTTCTCTTATACTTCCTTGCTTCACCATTGTACCCAAAGCTTATCATTATATTGCCTTGATATTCCCACTTTTCCCTGATGCTGACTCTTAAGTATTTCCTCAGTGCATCCCAACTCTGTGACATCATATCCCTGTGAGTAGGCTTGTGGGTCTTGGATTTTCCTCTCCCAGAGACCCTGGGCTTTTTATGCAAATTGATCTGCACATCCACAAAGACCAGCTTTTCATATCAGAGGTCTTAAGGAAAGGCAGTCTTGACTGAGCCCTGTAAGATTTTGTTACACCTTTTATTCCAGACAATGGGAATCTATCCGCCCTATGTTTGTTCAACTTCAAGTCAGACATTTAAGAGACTTCTTAAATAAGGAAGGCTTACTCTAAGTTGATTTGGTCTCCACCTCTGGAAGTAAGAGAGGCTGACATAGTTTCTACCATCTGTCTTAATTAGTATTCATATCTTGTAACATAATCCAGAGAGGCAACCAGTATTATTTTTGTCCATCTCATGAATGTGGAAACTGACGTTGTGTTTTAAGTCACACACTGATACATTTGACATCTCAGTGCAGCGGCATTAGTTAAAAAGCAGAGGTCTCAACAATGCAGGGAATTGTAGAGATATAAATAGTATAGTAATAGAGAATGTATGCTGGTTAGATACTTTTGTATTAATGGAATATTTAATGAATATGCATATGGATATGTTTTTATATAAATATGTTTTACAGTAGTAGAATACAAAAAAAAAAAAGGAGAATTTGTTTTGGAAACGTTCTTGAAACAAGATCTTGCTCTTTGTAATGAAAGCAATGAGAAATTATAATAACAAACCAATGGGGTTTTTTGGAGTCCTTTGAGTCAGTCTTTGCAGACAGAAAGATTAAGAGAAGAAGGATCTCAGAGACTTTCTAGATAGTGAAACATTGAGTCCATGTGACATGAAATATAGCAGAAACTACTGCTAGAAATAATAGTCTCTTTCTCTGTCTCCTAATGTTGATGGCTTAATACTCAGTTTTTATAGCAGAACTGCAGTTTTTCCCTGTGAACCAATGAAACCACAAACCTTATATAAGTGAGGGAGATTCTATAGATAATACTTAAGTCCCCTTTTGAGATTAGGTGATTAAGTGAGAGGAGGCAGGGTTTGGCCATATCAGAACAAATCAAGGCTGCCTGTAAAGACAACATACTGGGGGTGTGTTGGGAAGAGGGTGGAAAGAGGGGACTGTGGAGAGAGAGCAAGGCCCATGGGAGATCCTGGGCATGTACCAAGGCAGGTTGTATATCCTTTTTTATGTCTAAAGTAGTCACATTTGAAATATAAAGGATCAAGGTCTATACCCAATTGAATCAATCTAACAGTTCAGGAAGTCAACAAAAGCAAGGACAGAAGTCCACCCTGGAATGAAATGGCCATAGATGTAATCAGAATCAGATGAACTGAAAGCTGAGTTAAGAACCCAACAGGTACTTAGCATATTATTCTTATCAGCTGCTTGGTGACTCTCTTGGAGCTGGTAGCATGGTCTTAAGAGACACAGTGATGGTCACCATTTGACTATGACTCAGGTTGTATTCTTTTACTCTGTCCTTTTTATCCTCCCAGATTCCAGAGAACCCTCATCAATTCTCCAAACACGAGAACTGCCAAAAAGTAAAGAATAGATTAAAAAAGAATTGACTAGAGAATACAGATGAAACATCAAAGAGCATTCAACATTTAACTGTCCTCAGAAGAATTCTCACAGTTGCTGAGCCAAATGCCAAATGGGACACCACATTATAGAGGGAAATTTACTTAATGGCAAATGTTTATCAAGCATCTAGTATGTGCTAGGCCCTGTGTTCAACATTTTATACAATGAGGAAGAAAATAGACAAAATCCTTGACTAACAGAGCTTATAGTCTAGAGAAAAAGTTCATATAAGAAATGAATAAAAACATCAAATTATGATGAATGTTATAAAAGAAAGACCAGGATATTCTGAGAATAATAAGAACATGAATTTGTTTGGGGTGCTCTTACAAGGAGTAGTTTCAAAGTTAAGGCTTAAACTTGACAGAGAGAAAGATGAGTTACCCAGGTCAAGGAAGGGTATTCTAACCAAAGAAAACAGATCAGGCAAAGACTCGGACAGGAAAATGCTTGTTGTATCTTAGGAACACAAAGAAATCCTCTTTGGCTGGTAGTCAGGAGAATGGCATGAGATAAAGCTCTAGAAATTCTGGAGCCAGATCATGTGGGGTTTGTAGGCCATTTTCAATGGTTTAAAGAAAGGAAGTGAAGTAGCTTGACTTGCATTTGATAAAGATCACTGTCAGCGTGGAGAAAAGAAAGAACAGAAGCCATCAGACCAGTTCTGAGACTATGATGATGAATAAGATGATGGTGGCTTGCACTAAGCTGAGTGCAGTCGAGATGGAAAGAACTGAATTAATTTGAAATACATCTTGGAGTTAGCATCTACATAATCCACCCAGAGTGCTGAATTTAGAGGACAGGGAGAAAAAGAAAAGATGATAAAGGAGATCGAAAAATACCAGTCAGAGAGGTAGGAGGGAAGTTGAGAGACAGATGCAGTAGAAATGATGAGAAATTGGTTCAAGAATCAGGAATAATCAGGGACACCTGGGTGGCTCAGTTGGTTGGACGACTGCCTTCGGCTCAGGTCATGATCCCAGAGTCCTGGGATCAAGTCCCGCATCAGGCTCCCAGCTCCACGGGGAGTCTGCTTCTCCCTCTGACCTTCTCCTCGCTCATGCTCTCTCTCACTGTCTCTCTCTCAAATAAATAAATAAAATCTTTAAAAAAAAAAAGAATCAGGAATAATCAGAAAATTAGAAAGATGATATTTATTTATTTATTTATATTTAAAAAATATTTATAAATATATATTTATTTGAGAGAGAGAGAGAGAGATAGCATGAGTAGGGCAGGGTGGGGGGCAGAAGGGGGGAGAATCTTAAGCACATTCCCCACTGAGTGGGGAGAGGGGAGACTCATATGGGACTTGATCTCATGACCCTGAGATCATGACCTGAGCTGAAACCAAGAGTTTGATACTTAACTGACTACACCACCGTCACCTAGGTGCCCCAGAAAGATGATATTTAAAATCATCTTTGGGGTGTGTAAAATTAGAGGTTATCTGTGACCTTGGCAAGAGCAGGTTCATGGATAGGTTGTGGTAGAGGATAGCATTTTAACCAGAGCCACAAAAATGGCAAGAGAAAAAGTAAAGATAGGAGGTGAAATAGAAGCTTATACAAAGTTTGGTTTCCCTTTATATATAAGAGTTCCTCAGTTGATATCTAGAAAGTTAAAGTGATGTGTCCAGTTGACCACATTGAGCAGAAGGGGATCAAAGTGGACATGCTCCAATCTTAGATTCTCTAGCCCAGTGAAGAGGGCTATCCTTAGTGTGACCAAATAATAGCAAAATATCCAATATAGTAGTCACTAGCCACATGTGTCTATTTAAATTTAAATTAATTAAAATGAAATAAAATTTTATAATTTAGCTCGTTAATTGTACTAGCTGTATTTCAGGTGCTCAAGAGCCATGCATTTCCAGTAGCTACCATAATGAACAACAGAAGGTATAGAACATTTCCATCAGAATAGAAAGTTTTACTGAACAGTTCTGATGTAATTTATCGTTCACATTTGGGTGCTTTGAAAGTGAGTGATTCATAATCATACTGGGACAATAAGTTTGAACCATGACTGTCTTGGGAAAACTAGAGCATATGGACACCTTTGCTAGATTGACCATTTTAAGAACTTTATTTCAGGTCTTTAGCTGACAAGACATGAGTGCAGCAAATGATCTCAGTATCTCCAAGCCTACAGGTAGGTAGGTAGATAGCCTCTAATAACATCTTCTGATGAGCCTCACTTTCTAACTGTCATGCCCTTGTGTAATTCTCACATCTTGAGTGTGGGCTAGACCTATTAACTTGCTTCTAGCAAACAGAAATTGGCAAAAGTGATAGGATGTAATTTCCTAGATTAGGTTACGGAAAGACCATAAATTTCATCTTAAATGTTCTTGCATGCTGAAATGCTATGGTAGGTCTCTGACCAATGAACTGAGGCCCTCAGTCCAGCAATTACCAAGGAACTGAGGACTGTCAGAATAGGTGAATAAGCTTGGTAGTGGACTCTCCCCCAGTCAAACCTCAGATAAGATTGCATTTGCAGCCAACGGTTTTCAACCTCTTGAGAGACTTTGAGCCAGAAGCACCCAGCTAAGCCACATGTGGATTCCTGACATACAGGAGCTGGGAGATAATAATAGGTTTTCTGTTTTATAGTACTACATTTCTTGATAATTTGTTACACAGCCTTAGATAACTAGTATATCTAGGCTATTCAATGGGTCATTTTAACAAAATATTAAGGAGGTAGATGTTGATATGTAAGCATTTCACCTCATTGCTCATCTCTCCCAGATTCAATTCCTCTTTCTCTCGTGTCTTCTACAGTTTAGGAAGGCCAGCATGTAACTTGATTGAACCACAATAAGCCTTCAATGTACATTGGCTGACTACATAAAACAATGAATAAAAAAACAACATAAGGTGGGCAAAATTGTCCTCCTTCCACCCATCTACAGTAGATAACTAATCTTTGACTTGAGAGAAGAACGCCTCTTCAGCATAAGCAAAAAAGTCCAGATAACTCTGGAAAGGAATTTAAACTGAAAGCAATTAATTTTCTTGTGTTGTCTGTTTTCTTCTCTCTGACATCTGTTTTGTTCTTTCACTCACCATGGTTCTGTGTATATTGGTGGCCATGGACGTATTGAATTGTGAGTACAGGTCTTTTACTACACTTCCTTAGTGTTCATAAATGAGAGTGTTAGTGAACCATACCTTTTGTCTGCACCTTGACACCTATATCACCCATAATAACTCAGTAAACCTTGATGGAATTCTAGTTCGAGTAGGAGCATCTCCAACAACTGTAGCATATACATTATCTCTATGACAATGAGAGTAAGTCTGTGCTGTCTTAAATGTTCCTTTGCCACACCAGCAAAAGCCTAGGAAATCTTGATGAAAGCCATTAGAACAGAGGTTGTATAATTTCATGAACCCATGGGGTGCTATTGGCAAAATTATTCCCCAAAACCATTTTTTTTTTAAAGAAGAACAATGTAAATAGTGTGAAAATGAATTCAGAAGCTAAAGACTGCAATGTTGAGAGGCTTATAATTAACATTCAGCGAGTGAATGTACACAGGCATCCCAAGTGCATTCAATGTGAATATAACCAGGACTTAGGATAAAGGTAGATTTTAAGTACCATTGGATCAAAGATAAGTAGACATTCCAAGCAAGGACAATAAAATGCGCCAAGAGGAAGAAAAACATTTATGATTCTACTGAGAAAAATAATCAGCAGTCATCTGATGAGGTCAGGACAATGAACACCTAGTCTAACAATGATGGCTTGAATGACTGTGAAAATTAACCACCTACTTCTATTACTTCAGGGACAGCACAATTACCATTGCTGGCATCATAAAAACAACATTTCAAACAGAGGTTCACAAAGTGTTTTTTGTTAGGAACCCTCTCGGATTCTGAATGAAAGTCCCTGAGCTACCTTCTATTTTGCAAATGTAAGTGTCCTTTTGGTATACTTCCTTTCTGCTCTGTATGGATGAGGAAGCTCAGTGACTTAGAAAAGCCCTGGGGTATATGCATGAAATGTCTCCAGGAATTCTAGATTCCCCATTCTGGGGAAAATGAATTTTTTTTTAACTGAACAATTTGAGACAGGCCTTCATGACACTGGGAAAGGTAATTTATATAAAGTGTAGTAATATGATTCAAAAATAGTTTGATGATGATCACTGTAAATTCAGGGTGAGAGATATTACCAGGAATGTTAGAGGACCACATGATACCTCAATATTAATTTTGAGGTGGCCTAGTAGAGAAGAAGATAGGAAATTCACTCGAGGTGGGAAAAGGAGAAATCCATGGATTTCTCTGGTTCACTGAAAACTCTGGATATTGATCAAGGGTTTTCTCTACTATGAGCTAAAACATTCCTATCTCATCCTGCTTTATCTTTTCCTGGATTAGTTGGCTAAACTTTTCTTTCTTGTCTAGTTAAGTAATTCTTCTGTTAACCTCTTTCTCAAGAGGAAACATTTTCCATGAATTCTAACCTCTCTCTTGTAGAGAATCTTGTTCTAGATTCCAGTGATCCTTGAGCTAAAACGACCTTGTTGGCTAGTGCCCTCAAATGCATGACTAACTTACTTTTGGTATGGGTGCATATATGTGTGCCTTTTGTCCTTGCTAAACTAAACTGTAAGCTCCCAAGAGGGCAGAAAGTGTGATTTATGTTTTTGGTGCTTGCCTTCTTCACCATTATCCTATTTAAATGCTACAAACAGAGTAGGCTAGGTGACCATGATGGCTTATCCACTGATGGAGCTTCCCACGCAAAGTGAGTCTCTTCAGAGAGAATGTCAATGACATCAAGGTTGGAGGAGAATACATTTGAAATGAATGTGATTTATAGTTGTGGTTTAAGCTTTAGAGTGCAATAAAGACAACCCTACTCTGAGTTGCTGGTTTGGAAGTACTGAGGATATAGAGTTGTCTTTATGACCACACAGTAGTTATGGGAAGAAATTGTGATGATTAATAGCTTATAATCACTGGATGCAACCCTTCAGAGAGATAAACATTTAGACTGAATAAATACTGAGCAGTTACTATCTGCCAAGCACCACCATATTTTACCCTTGGAAACATCATACTAGGATATCATTAACCTTAATGACAAATGAGGAAGGTGAGCTCAGAGCCCAGAGAGGGTAGGTTAAAGAACCTACCTTCCTTGGAAAGCAGGCCTCTTGACTTCAGCTGTAGTTGGTCACAGTTCATGTGGGGTGCTGAATTTTCCAAGAGAAATATTTTTCCATGCTTTCAAGTTGCAAAATAAAAAAGAGGCATATATTTAATTCTAAAACATTCTTTCTCATATCACACTGGTCATGAGTTGCACTATCGATCAAAACCAAATATCTGGAAATAAATATTGATATATTTGAAACAAAGAAACAAATTGCCAATTCAAAAATTAAAGATAGCACTACTTATCTCTTGATGTTCTTACTCAGTCAAACAAACAAATACCTATGAATATTATTTATCGTGAATAGAACTGTTTGGAAGAATATTTCAAGGCTACTTGTAGTGGATGCCTGGCATTTTTCGCAGGAGAGTTGCTCAACAGAAGAACCTCCTTCTGGTTTTGCTGAGTCTCTGCTGTATAGCCTTTGCTGGGAAGCTGAGTCACTTCTTTACTACAGAATGTGCTGAATTTGTCCCCCATACCCTGGAGGCCAGATGGAAGGATGGGCACAGGAGCTAGTCTCAGCTGGCCTGACCCTGTAGCCCAAGATTTTGAAAGTTGAGTGGGTGATTTTGCACTGAGATGATAAAGCCCAGCAGAAGTGGTGGACACCTTGGAGTCTATAATCAGCAGTGACAGTAGTGACAATGTTCATCTCCAACTATTTTTCATCCATAACCTCCCTTACTTCCTTCCTGTTTTCTAATGCTGATACTATAGCCTCTCCTCTCAGTTCATTTAGCAGGTACCCTTCCGCATCAGAAGAGCTCAAATTAACTTGAGCAGTGGTCTGTGCTTGCAACCAACAGCATAGTCATGTGATAGCACATTAGGATAACATCTAAGCCATACAAGCCATAGGACTAATGGAAATGATTAAGTTAATCTTTATTTCTTTAATTTTTACCAGGGACATGTGGATTGTTTTCAAAACAGTGATTCACAACCCAAACAGATTCTTTTAGGTGCTCAGGGTTAATGACCATTGTCAGAATGAATGAAACACTTGGTATCTGGGCTAATGCTGGGCCTAGAGATGTTGGATGTTTTCCCAGGGTGGGGCCCAGAAACACAAGGTGCACAAAGTGGAGACACAGAGAGATGCAATAGGAAACACACAGGCTTTGCAACCATTTCCGCCTGCACCACCAGCTGTGCGATCCCTACAATTACCCAGCTTCTCTAGTTTTACTATCCTCATGTGTTCACTGGGGAAAAGCCCATATACTCTTTTAGTTGTAATAAGAATTTGTGAGCCTGAAGCACCTGGTAGATACACAAAGACATGTGGGCCAAGCCATTTCCTCTTCTGTTATGACTTCTCTTGATTTCTGTATGTGGTGGAAACCATTGCCTATACAGAGGGGATAGTAAAGGAATAGATCACTCAAGGAGTTGTCTGTCAAAAAACCAGGGGAAGCATTGCATATACAAATGTGTCTGTGTGTGGCTACTGAGATTTGTACAACCAATATTTATAACTTTGATTATTTAAGAGTAATCCCAGAGGTCTGTGACATGAAATACTTTGTAGTTTTGATAAAGCATATAAATGTTTGAACTGTATTCTGCAAAGGTGGTGAAAGAGAGCAAATCACTTAGCTAGTGAATAAACCCAGCTGACTTCCCCAGTATTAACAGTTCAGCTCATCTCTCTTGTTTTCTAGTAACTTCTCCTGTTTATTGAAATTCTCATCAAGTGATCAAATTACAGTTTCCTTGTGGGAGGGGAACCCCAGAAGAGAAGGGGCACAGCTGATGCAAAGCAAAAGAGTGAAGAAATGCAAGGGGGAAAAAAAAGAAACTGATTTTTCTTTTTCTTTTTTAAAAAGTTTTTATTTATTTAAGTAATCTCTATACCCAACATGTGGCTTGAACTCACAACCCCAAGATCGAGTCACATGTTCCTCTGACTGAGATAGCCAGGACCCCCTAAACCAACCTGATCTGTTTAAAGAACAGATACCTTAGAGTTAAATCTGACCTCAGCAATGGCTTGGCTTGGGGTGGGTGAATTTCCAGACTTACTCTTCATAGAAGTACAACATAGGGCTGCCTGAAAACATTTTAGCGATTGCTTCAGCCAGCTCAACACTGTTTGTCAAGTGAGGGAATATTAAAAGGCTGAGAGGTCGTTTAACATTTTTATTCACATCTCATTGCAGTTTGTGTTTGGAATTATTTCCTGTCATAGTACCAGGGAACTTGTGGGTTGGCAAAAGTTCATGAACAGTGGAAATATATATATATTTTTTCCCTGTCAGTGGTAAAATTTAATATAATGTTAAGGGGTCAGAATTTTACAAGGAAAAAAATAAGTCTATATGATAATGGGTTGATTGTCTCCCCAGAAATTTCAAGAACAGTTTTCATAGAATGATCAAATCACAAAACCATGGAGCACCCCAACACACCTCTAGTTATTTCACATGATAATTTTAAGTTAACATTCTAAATTGTGTTTAAAATTTTGGCGACACTTCCGTGGATGTGAACTTTAGGAAGCTGGCTATTAGATCAGATCAGCCAGGCATGATATAATCCATGAGATGGGGGTAAGGGGTATGGGTGAGTGGAGGGAAGGCAGGGTCATTTAGCCAATCGCCACTTGAGGACATCCTTTGATTTGGAATACATGATTATTGGTACTAAGGGAGTTAAGGTAATGTGTCCCTTCTGTGCTTCTCCACCCTGGACGGCTCAGGTCTACAAAGCAGTGTTTGACAGGAAAATAAAACAAGAAGGCTTATGATGGCCAATCAGAAAATGCCTATAGGTCTTACCTTAGTGAATTTGCAGTTTGCTCTGAAGCGAGCTACCTGAAAACATGGCTTCAGTTCCTTAAGTAGGATTTTCAATGATAGCCTGTTTTAAGGAAGGTGCAACCATTATGCTGTCTCTTTTGATGGATAAAAAATGTTTCCTCCATAGTCTCTACAATTAACATTATATTGCTTTATTTCCTCACTTGGAAGGACACATTATTTTTAAGTGTTATTTATTGTGTAGCGAGGTTGTCTCTGTGATTCCTTCCTCTGATGAGGTTACTTGGAGTATTATCCTGCAGACATGCAGTAAAGCTCAGTAGCTGAGAAAATAACAGTGTCGTTAACCTCCTTAGCACTGGAGATAAATTAACACTAATAAGATAGGTACCAGGGTAGCAATTGACTTGACAGA
Organism: Mustela nigripes; assembly: GCF_022355385.1. Classification (NCBI taxonomy): domain Eukaryota; kingdom Metazoa; phylum Chordata; class Mammalia; order Carnivora; family Mustelidae; genus Mustela; species Mustela nigripes. Next base: position 30,581,062 of record NC_081559.1, on the reverse strand, counting down.
ATGAAACTCACCAGCCTAAGGAGGCGGTAGTGGGTGTCACTGTGCTACCCTCCCCAGTCCTGTGTGGACGCTGTGGCTGGCGAACGGCTTATTCCTGCTCTGCGGACATTCAAGTGTGCTGCCCTGAAGTCCCGTCCAGCTGATTCAGGGCTGCTCTCACCCTCCTCGGCTGCCCCTGCTGATGGAAACCAGCACCACCGTTATTAATTGAAGTCTCCATGGATGCAGTAAATTTTTTCATCTCACTTCATGACAGGATATCGTGACAGCTTCTTGGTAGACACACATGTCATAACTAGAGTGAGCTTTGCTATACTGGAAAACATTTTTGTCAAAATATTGAAATGATGTGCTGTGCAGGGAAATAGCCCACAGTGGATGTCTTAGGAGAAGCAAGCTGGGGAGGGGGTGAGAGTGGAAAGCAACAGTCTAAAAGACAAAAATTAAAAAAAATATATATATATATGCTGGTTATTCAGGGGTCTCCCGGGTCACCTTTGGCCAGCCGTGGAAATGCACTTTAAGTTTTCATTCGTTAATTGACCAGTAAATGAATATGGTGATAATTAATATCTTTACTGCTTATTAATGAGGAACCTGTATCCTTTGTAAGCTGCCTAGGAAAATGATATATGAGGCATGACTAAGTTGCCCACTGTGAATTGATGGTGCCTCACACATGGAAATACAGACGTGTTATTCGTTTGGCTTCATTATCAGAGGAGATTTTAATAAGTGGACGGTTCTTCTAGTCCTTTCTTTGTATGCTGGGGGGGACTGCAGTTACACAGGAGGGAGACTCTCTTTGCTCTTATTTACCGGTACCAGCGTGCTGAGATCATGCGCAGCCTCTGGCTCCCACCAGGTCCGCTTCTGAAGAGCCTTTGTCCGTGGCATGTGGAGTTTTTCAGGTTTGTGCCTTCATCCCGTTGCCAAAACATCTGGTTCAGTTTTGGGGAAATATTTGTAGTTATTTTTCCATCCGGAATTAATTACTGCCACTGGAACATTAATGGGTGCCCTGCTGGCTTAATAGATTTTATCTGTGCACCCTCCTATCTGTGAAGTGAAACCGACAAATCAGAGCTCTGTTTTGTTGGGACTTTTCTAAAACGGCCGCAAGCAGAAGAGCTAACCGGCTTATGATTCAAAGGACGACCAGATAACAGACTTGTGAGACAGCAATTCAAATCTGCAAAGAAGATGACTTTGCTACTTAAATAATTTAGCATTCATTGAGAAAATGATCTACCATGTTCCAAAACTAATACCTTAAGTAAGAATACGTTAATGTCAACCACAGGAGTATGCTTCAACGTTCAAACTCCTGTGATCTCTGTTTAATGGGAACGTTTGCTTGTTTCTTTGTGTTTTTTTCTTATACTTTGAAATACCAGGTTACATAGAAAAAATGAAGGAGGAGTTACTATTTATTGCTTTCTGTATAGCAGGCACTGCATTTAATGTTTTAAATGTGTAGTCTTACTTTAGTCATTCAGATAGTCTAGGTAGGTGTTTTGATGGTCCATGTTACATACAAGGAATTTAAGACTCTATGAGAGCGGTCCCTGGGTGGCTCAGTCATTAAGTGTCTGCCTTCTGCTCAGGTCATGATCCCATGGTCCTGGGATTGAACCCCACATAGAGCTCCTTGGGCATGGGAAGCCCGTTTCTCCCTCTCTTACTCCCCCTGCTTACGTTCCCTCTCTCACTGTGTCTCTCTCTGTCAAATAAATAAATAAAGTCTTTAAGACTCTCTGAGATTATGTTATCTTGACCAAGGTCACACATTGAATAAGTGGGAGGAGGGCTAGGATTTGAATGCCAAGTACATTGGACCTCGAGTTCACTCTTTTAACTATAATGCGAATGGTATACTTTTACCATCCCTTTATCAAACATCTGTTAAACACTTGAGGTCTGGGCAACGTACTTGCACTGGAGGCACAAAAGGGGAACAAGATGAGGTTCCTGGTGCTGTCAGAGTGGCTGACAGGCCAAACAGGGTCTCTGTTGGATTATATTAGGCTTGACTAGCTAGGTTGCAATTTTGCAATGCTTTCTACAGAGCATTAGAAAGCTTCGTCCCCCAAAAGACCTATCCCATTGCAACGATGGTTATTCATATTGTTGAAATGAATGAAATATATCTTTAAAACTTGTAAGATAGTAGCAGCTTATCACCACCTAATATTTAGTAATAAGCCAGCATGTTACAGTGGCTGAGATGACTGATTTTGGAACGAAAAGGATTTGCTTCTGAGTCTTTACTTGTACTCTTAGGAAGTTGTTCAAGCTTTTGAAGATGACACTTTTTTCACCTGTAAGGGGAGATAATGCTGTGGTTTTCATTTGGTTTCTCTGACCACTGGATGAGATGATGTTCTATATACTCTGGCACAGTGCTTAGCATACAGTTACATCTTAGAAATGTCATTGCTCTTCTTATTTGGAAAAGAAAAGAATATCTTAAGAACTCCTTTCCTCTCTATGTGTTCATTCCAGCCACATGAGTCTCATATAATTCAGTCTGTAAGTTGCCTCTTTCCTGGAAGCGTACAATATCTCTAAAGATGAGACAGCATAGCTTGGTAGCTTCTACCAGCTCAGTTTACCTCCTGGCTTGTTTGAGTTCTGGCTTTATCCAGCATTATTTCTATTTATTCCTGGGTTGTTCATCTCTTGCTGCAGGTGAATCTCTTGATACTGATTTTATTTTATCTATCTTTTGGATATTACTGTTTCCTTTACTCCCCTCTTTCCTTGAAAGTATGCTACTGATTTGGACCTCCAGCAGAGAACTCTGACTTGTTTTAATCTTGACCATACTTTTCTCCATGATAGCTGTGGCCCGTTGCTGCCCAGCCTTTAAAATAAGAAGATATGGGTTCTGTTTGACTGGAGCAGGGACATGCTTGAAAGTTGAAAAGTTGGCATTCAAATATATGATCAACCCACAAGCCAGTGAAGATGAGAATATTAATTTTTGGAAGAAATAAAAGCTTAAAGTAAAACCAAAACCAAAACGAAACAAACAAAAAAACCCCAAACAAACAAACAAATAAACAAACAAACACATTTTTGGAGAAGACATGTTAATTTTAAAAAAAAAGATTTTATTTATTTATTTGACAGACAGAGATCACAAGTAGGCAGAGAGGCAGGCAGAGAGAGAGGAGGAAGCAGGCTCTCCGCAGAGCAGAGAGCCCGATGCCGGGCTCGACATCATGACCTGAGCCGAAGGCAGAGGCTTTAACCCACTGAGCCACCCAGGTGCCCCGACATATTAATATTTTGCCAGAAGAATGTTTTCAGTAGATTGTGCCAATGTGAAACAACAGGTACAAAAATCCCCAGGGTTAGGGGCGCCTGGTGACTCAGTGGGTTAAAGCCTCTGCATTCGGCTCAGGACATGATCCCAGGGTCCTGGGATTAAGCCCCACATGGCTCTCTGCTCAGCAGGGAGTCTGCTTCCTTCTCTCTCTGCCTGCCTCTCTGCCTGCTTGTGATCTCTGTCTGTTTGTCAAATAAATAAATAAAATCTTAAAAAAAAAAAAATCCCTGGGATTAGAACTAAAGGGAATTCCCACAGAATTGAGGAAAAAGGTTTGCACAAGAGGAAAAGCACAGTAGGTCAGTTTGAAACTTGACTCTCTCAAAAACTTGCTTTATAACTTGGAGAAAATCACATTCTCTGAGTTTTTCTTTTTTAAAAAATTTCTCTAAGAGGATTATATTATAATCCTTGTCACAAATTACTATGAAGATTAAATAAAATAACACCACATAGTTGATCTCATTCCTTGTATGCAGTGGTTCTGATTACTCTTGCTGTGTTCATACAGGTTTTCTTGCACTAGGTGTCTATGTGGGCCACGTCCAACAACTGTCAAGAATGAAGTCTGGGACTCAGTTAAGGTCATTTTCACTTTGTCTTGCTATAAAAAGTTCGATAAGTTCAGCAGCCTGGATGGAATAATAGCTCCTGGGAAGAATTACTGAAGGAGAGTTCTGAGCCTTTTGTTTTGTCATGTAGTGCAAGGCTGTTTTATTTTTTTAATGAGTACACTTTATCTTTTCGAGCTGTTTTAGGTTTATAGAAAATCAAGCAGAAGGTACTGAGTTCAAGTATCTCCCCCTAAGATTTCCATCCCCTTTTGTTAACATTGTCCCCTATTATTAACCTCACTGTTATTATTAATAACACACTGTTATTAATTAAAGTCCATAACTTATGTTAGGGTTCACTCTTTCTGTTGTACCGTTCTAAGGATTTTGACAAATGAATAATGCCAGTTGTCCACTGTAGTATCGTAGGGAGTGGTTTCACTACTCTAAAAATTCTGTGTTCCCCCTATTCATACTCCCCATCATCCCTTTAAACCCCTGGCATCCACTGATCTTTTACTGCCTCCATAGTTTTGCCTTTTCTGGAATGTTATATAGTATGTGGTCTTTTCAGATTGGCTTAACTAACTTAGAAATATGGATCAAAGATTCCTCCATGTTTTTATGTGGCTTGGTAGCTCATTTCTTTCTAATGTTAAATAACACATTTTATAGATACACCCTAGTTTATCCATGTACCTATTGGGGGACACCTTGATGACTTCTAACTTTGGGCAATGGTGAGCAGGACTGTAATGAACAATCATGTGCAAGTTCTTGTGTGGACATAAGTTTTCAATTCACTGGAATAAAGACCTTGGAGCACTGATAGTGGATTGAATGGTAAGGCCTTGGAGCACTAATAGTGGATTGAACGGTAAGATTGTGTTAACTTCGTGAGAGACCACCAAGCTATCTTCCAAAGTAGATGCACCATTTTGCATTTCCATCATGAATGCCTGACAGTTTCTCTTGTCCACCCCTAGCCAGCATGTGATGTTCCTTTTTTTTTTTTTTTGATCTATCATTCTAATAACTAAGTAGTAGTATCTTGTTGTTCTAATTTGCAATTTCTTAATGACACATGATGTTGAACATCTTTTTATCTGCTTATTTACTATCTGTATATCTTTTTGTTTTTGAAGATTTATTTATTTATTGGAGAGAGAGTTCATGGTGGGGAGAGGCAGGGGGTGAGGAACTTTAAGCAGACACTTCACTGAGTGCAGAGCCCCAGGCAGAGCTCGATCTCATGGCCCATGAGATCATGGCCTGAACTGAAACCATGACTTGGATGCTCAGCCAATGGAGCTGACCAGGTGCCTCTGTATATCTTCTTCAGTTAGCTGTCTCTTTAGATCTTTTGCTCATTTTTAAATTAGGTTGTTTACTTTCTGTTTGTTGTTAAGTTTTAAGACTTCTTTGTGTATTTCAGACAGCAGTCCTTTAATAGGTACTTTTCAAATGTTTCCTCCCAATCTGTGACTTGTCTTTTTGTTCTTTCAAGTGTCTGTTGCAGAGCAGAAGTTGTAAATTTTAATGAAATCCAATTTCTAAATTTTCTTTTTCATGGCACATGCTTTAGTGTTATATCTAAAAAAAAATCACCATCATATCCAAAGTCACCTGGAGCCACTTCAATTCTATTTTCTATAAGTTTTATAGTTTTGTGTTTTACATTTAGGCCTTACCCATTTTGAGTCAATTTCTGTTTATTTTTAAATATAACATTCTAAAGTAATTTTTACTACTGATAGGGTTTGAGAATCATTGAGATAGAGGAACTTGACACAGTGGTCTCAGACACTGGTAATAAATTCCAGACTTGGAGTTGCTGTTTTATATTCTTAGATGTGAAGCTTTGTTTTGATACAAATAGACTGTTTTTTCCTTATGTTCATAAATGTTACTGGAAAAAATAGAGTGCAAATGTTGAGATCTGTTATGTAACTCCAGTTCATTGGTCAGGGAGGAATGGGCACCTCCACTCATACTTATCTGTAATTACCAGTATTATTTGCAGTAATGTCCCTAATCACCAGTACTATCAGAAAATGATTATCAGGATTCCACTTAGTTTCTGTGAAATATTCTATGCAATTAGAATATTGAGTGTCTGCTAGAATTCCATACCTCTGCAGCTGCTCAGTGATTTTAAAGGATGAGAACTCTTATATAAGCCCCCTTATATCCTCCGTGTCCACCTGGATGGAAAGCTCTGTGTAATTTTAGAGCACAGCCCAAGGCCAGTGGGGATTCTGGAAGCACACTGCTGATACATGGCACAAAGAATATGGTAGTTTAGTTTCAGGATTCAGAAGGTATGAAAAAGTCAGAACTTTGTATACAGGGCTTCTCAAACTCCATTGTGCATTTAAGTCACTTGGAGATCTTGTTAAAATGTGGAGTCTGATTTGGTAACTCAGGGGTGAAGCTCAAGAGTCTGTTTCTCACTAGGGCCAACTTGGCCATTAGATACTCTCTTAGGGGCCCAAGGCAATGTTTTCATTTCTTTTAAAAGTTGAACTTTTAGGTTGAAAAAAAAAAAAGAAGGTTTTAGGTATAATATTAATATATCTGTCTTTATATTGGAATAACCATAAATAAAAACATTTCACTTTTCTTACTAAGAGGGACCCATGAAGACAAAAACACCTATGGTCCCCTGAAGTCATAATGAGATCCTGTTTCTAATCCTGGTAGCAATGCACCTGGCCTAGAGACCACACTTGGAGTAAAAGTTTTCATCAGGTTCTCTTACAGAGGATGATGAGAGGAATATTTGAAACCAGGTAGCATTTCTGGGATTCTCTCCTTGTTAAACAAAGTCTACACATGCAGGTAAAACTGTCATACCTGAATATTTTATTTTATTTATTTTTATTTAAATTTAATTAACATATAATGTATTATTAGTTTCAGAGGTAGAGGTCAGTGATTCATCAGTCTTCTATAACAGCCAGTGCTCCTTACATTACATGCCCTCCTTACTGTCTGTCATCCATCCATCCATCCTCCTCCTCAGCAACCCTCAGTTTGTTTTCTATGATGTAGAGTCTCTTATGGTTTGTCTCCTTCTCTGATTCATACCTGAATACTTCAACAGAGAATGCACTCTTCCCAGTTTTCATGGCATTGATTTTCTTGACTAAAGGTGTATTTTCCCTTTTGAATGGACTCCCCAAAATACTGGGCCCAGAGCATATAATCAACTAAATCTTTCAACTGCTATTGTTGGCTTTGGTGAGTTTCCTTCAACATGGGCATTCTCTATGTGATTAGGAAATGTGTTCAAGCCAGTCTTTGAAATGTCTTTGCTACTTACTCAGGATTTCTTCTTTCTCCACTGAGAAAGCAAAGCCATGTAACTCCCCTGCTCCTGTCAGAACTTGCCTTTTCCTAAATTAAACAAATATTTGTTAAGAATTTATTCTATGTCTTCATATGGTCCTTACCTTCGGGTTGCTCTCTTATCTTCCTTTTTCTTGAGTCCTAGAAACTTCTAAGTTCAGGAAAAAACAAAAAACAATTAACTTACCAACGTAACTCATCAAAAAATTCCACCTGGAAAAAAGAGGAAATCTCTCACCTGGATCGCTTTGCCATTCCACATGACAGTGATTCTCAAAGTGTGGTTCCCCAGACCAGCAACATCACCATCACTTGGAAACTTGTTAGAAATCACAAACTCTAGCACCCGCCTCAAATCTACTGAATCAGCAACTGTGGGGGTGGGGCATCAATCTGAGTTTTAACAAGTCCCAGGTGATTCTTATGCAAGGTCTTGTTTGACAACCACAACCCTGAAACATTCATTCTTAACTAAGCTGCAAAACAGAATCACCTGGAGAGCTTTAAAAAACACAGATGCCCGGGCTCTCATCCAGACATTCCAATTCAATTAGTTTGTAGTGGGGCCTGAGTATGGATATTTTGAAAGAACTTCTCAGATGATTCTAATGTACAGGCAGGGTTGAGAACCGCTGTGCCATCTGTTTCTTCACATTAAATTCCTTGATGGCAGGTGTGTGAGTGTGTAAATGTGTGTGTCTGTGTGTATGTGTGTGTATCAGTAACCTGGTGTGACTGCGAATGAGCTCTGAATCTTTGTCTAATTAAGCCTCATTCTTAGAAAACTGCCTATTCCGGAGATTGTTCTAGAATAATTGGGATGGTGGTTATCAAACAGTGCCCATGGGCCACTTCTAGTCCAGATGCTTTCTTTGGACTAAGAATGATTTTGTTTGTTTGTTTGTTTTTACATCTTTAAAGGGTGGTTAAAAAACAGTCACGTGGCAGAGACCATATGTGGCTCTCTAAACCTACACATGAGGCATTTGGTCCTTTACAGAGTATCTTGCTGACCCTGCCAGAAAATGTAGCAGGGACATATATAGAGAAGTTTGTAAACTGGTCTTAAATATCAGGGTAGCACATAGAACAGCTACATGGTAAGCCTATGTGATGGAACTTAAATGATGGAACACAGAGGGAACTCAGCTAAAACTTAAAGCATTTGGAGAGGCAGAAGGAAGAGGACAGCCATTTTACCTGAAGCTTTTGGAAAGGGGGCAGCCAGACTTTAGGAAGCTCCACTTAGAACATAATGCTCATGATGTTTTTGGGCTCCTTCATACAGAAAACGCTCTATCCTCCATTGAACCACAGGGCTTTGCAGCCATGATTACACTTTATTTTCAAAGATGTATCAGAAGCACTTTTTAATTTTTGATTTTTAAATTTTAAAAATATTTGTTTACTTAAGTAATCTCTATGCCCAATGCAGGGCTCGAACTTATTACCCTGAGATCAAGAGTCACAGATCCTTCCTACTGAGCCAGCCAGGCCGCCATATTTTTTTTATTTTTTGGATTTATTAATTATTTACTTAAAGCAAGCTCTATGCCCAGCATGGGGCTTGAACTCACGACACTGATATCAGGAATGGAATGTGCTACTAAGTGAGCCAGCCAGGTGTCCCAGGAGCATTTTTTAAAGATAACTTTGAAGTTTACAGGAAATTGAGGCAATAGTAGAGAATTTCCATGGATCTCCTTTCTCTCCAGCTTCCAGTTTCTGCTGTTGTTAACATCCTGCATTACTGTGGTACATCTATTAGCATCAGTGAATCAATATTAATGCATCGTTAATAAGTAGACTCCATAATTTACATTGGGGTTCACTCTTCCCACTGTACAGAAAGTTCTGTGGTTTTGACCAATGTACAGTGGTGTGCATGTATCCACTGTAATAGTATCATACAGAAGAGCTGCTACCCTAACAATCACCTGTGTTCCACCTCTTCATCCTCTCTCCCTCTCCCAAACTTCTGGTAATGACTGATCAATTTTTACCTTTTCCAGAAAGTAATATAGCTGGAATTATACAATATATTGCCTTTACAGACTGGCTTCTTTCACCAAGCAATATATATATTTTAAAAATTTGATTTATTTGAGAGAGCGAGAACGGGGCGGGGGGGGGCAGAGGGAGAGGGAGAAGCAGACTCCTCACTGATCAGGAAGCCTGATGTGGCATTGATCCCAGGACCCTGAGATCATGACCTGAGCTGAAGGCTGAAGCTTAACCAACTGAGCCATCCAGATGCCCCTAAACAATATGTTTTAAAGTTTCCTACATGTCCTGTTGTGTCATGATAGCACATTTCTTTTTACTTCAGGCTATTGATGCACTTTTTTGTTTTTGTTGTTACATTGTAGGACAGCTTATCCCATCCCAAAGTCTGTTCCATTCATGACATATGGCTTCCTAAAAGAGGTTCTCCTACTACAGAACACTCATGAAAGAAATTGAAGAAGACACAAAAAGATGGAAAAGCACTCCATGCTCATGGACCAGAAGAATAAATATTGTTAAAATATCTGGACTGCCCAGAGCAATCTATACTTTCAATGCCATCCCATCAAAATTCCACCAGCATTTTTTAAAGTGCTAGAAGAAACAATCCTAAAGTTTGTATGGAACCAGAAAAGACCCCAAATTGCTAAGGAAATGTTGAAAAAGAAAAATAAAACTGGGGACCTCATGTTGCCTGATTTCAAGCTTTACTACAAAGCTGTGATCACCAGGATAGCATGATACTGGCACAAAAACAGACACATAGACCAGTGGAACAGAGTAGAGAGCCCAGATATGGACCCTCAACTCTATGATCAAATAATCTTTGACAAAGGAGGAAAAAATATAAAGTAGAAAAAAGACAGTCTCGTCAGTAAATGATGCTGGGAAAATTGGACAGCTGTGTATAGAAGAATGAAACTCAACCATTTTCTACACCATACACAAAGATAAACTCGAAATGGATTAAAGACCTCAACATGAGGCAGGAATGTATCAAAATCCTTGAGGAGAATATAGGCAGTAACCTCTTTGACATCGGCCACAGCAACTTCTTTCAAGACATGTCTCCAAAGGCAAAGGAAACAAAAGCAAAACTGAACTTTTGGGACTTCATCAAGATCAAAAGCTTCTGCACAGCAAAGGAAATAGTCAACAAAACAAAAAGGCAACCCACAGAATAGGAGAAGATATTCACAAATGACATTACAGACAAAGGGTTGATATCCAAGATCTAAAAAGAACTCCTCAAACTCAACACTCAAAAAACACATAATCATGTCAAAAAATGGGCAGAAGACATGAACAGACACTTCTCCAAAAAAGACATACAAACGGCTATCAGACATGAAAAAATGTTCATCACCTTTAGCCATCAGGGAAATTCAAATCAAAACCACATTGAGATACCACCTTACACCAGTAAGAATGCCAAAATCAACAAGATAGTAAACAACAAGTGTTGGAGAAGATGTGGAAAAAGGGGAACCCTCTTACACTGTTGGTGGGAATGCAAGTTGGTGCAGTCACTTTGGGAAACAGTATGGAGATTCCTTAAGAAATTAAAAATAGAGCTATCTTATGACCCTGCAATTGTACTACTGGATATTTACCCCAAAGATAGAGATGTAGTGAAAAGAATTCAATATGTACCCTAATGTTCATAGCAGCAAAACTGGAAAGAGCCAAGATGCCCTTCAACAGACAAATGGCTAAAGTATGAAATATTATGCATCCATTAGAAAGGATGAATGCCCAAATTTTTTATAAACATGGACAGAACTGGAGGAGATTATACTGAGTCAAGCAGAGAGTCAATTATCATATGGTTTCACTAACTTGTAGAGCATAAGGCATAATATGGAGGACATTAGGAGAAGCAAAGGTAAGTGAACTGGGGGAAATCGGAGTGGGAGACAAGTCATGAAAGACTGTAGACTCTGAGAAACAAACTGAGTGTTTTGGAGGGGAGAGGGAGGGTGGTTAGGTGAGCCTGGTGGTGGGTACTAAGGAGGGCACATATTGCATGGAACACTGGGTGTGGTGCATAAATTATGAATCTTGGAACACTGGAAAAATAAAATAAAAAATAAAAAATAAAACAAAATACTAAAACATAAATAAAAAATAAAATAAAAAATTAAAAAATTAAAAAAATTAAAAGAGGTCCTCCTTTTCTTTTCTTTTCTTTTTTCTTTTCTTTTCCTTTCCTTTCCTTCCTTCCTTTCTTTTTTCCCTCCCTCCCCTCTTCTTCCCTCTCTCCCTTTCTTTCCTTCTTTCTCTCTCCTTCCCTCCCTCCTTTTTCTTCCTTCCTTCCTTCTTTCTGAAAGATTTTATGTATTGATTTCAAGAGAGAGGCAGAGAGCAAGCAGGGCGAGAGGCAAGGGAGAGAGAGAATCTTCAGTGGTCTCCATGCTGAGTGTGGAGCCTGACATGGGAATCAATCTCACAACCCAGAGATCATGACCTAACCCCAAATCAAGACTGGATGCTTAACCAACTGAGTCACCCGGCTGCCCCCAAAGAGGCCATTTCTAATGTGGATGCTGTTCTCATTGTCCCAACGTCACTTCCCTCTTCATTTCACTATGTACCACTGAGTATCTCTTTGAAATGACTATCGTCCATCTCTCCCTACTGGAGTATAAGATCCAAGAGTATAGGAACCTTGCCAATTTTATGCAATCCCATATCACCAGCATAGTGCACAGGGCTTGGTATAGAGCAGGCATTTCTCAAAATGTGTATAGAATGATAATTCATAATTGCTATGTTTTTTTAATGCAATTAAATAAACAAAAGATTTGTAGATTGAATATATTTGGGGACTCTTACCAAGGAAAACAGTTCTTTTTTTTTTTAATTTTTTATTTTTTTATAAACATATATTTTTATCCCCAGGGGTACAGGTCTGTGAATCACCAGGTTTACACACTTCACAGCACTCACCAAAGCACATACCCTCCCCAATGTCCATAATCCCACCCCCTTCTCCCAAACCCCTTCCCCCCCAGCAACCCTCAGTTTGTTTTGTGAGATTAAGAGTCACTTATGGTTTGTCTCCCTCCCAATCCCATCTTGTTTCATTGATTCTTCTCCTACCCACTTAAGCCCCCATGTTGCATCGCCACTTCCTCATATCAGGGAGATCATATGATAGTTGTCTTTCTCTGCTTGACTTATTTCACTAAGCATGATACGCTCTAGTTCCATCCATGTTGTCGCAAATGGCAAGATTTCATTTCTTTTGATGGCTGCATAGTATTCCATTGTGTATATATACCACATCTTCTTGATCCATTCATCTGTTGATGGACATCTAGGTTCTTTCCATAGTTTGGCTATTGTGGACATTGCTGATATAAACATTCGGGTGCACATGCCCCTTTGGATCACTATGTTTGTATCTTTAGGGTAAATACCCAATAGTGCAATTGCTGTGTCATAGGGCAGTTCTATTTTCAACATTTTGAGGAACCTCCATGCTGGGAAAACAGTTCTTTTTAACTGCAGGAATTATCAGAGTTCTTAATATGCTAACATTCTAGATTAATAGGTAAATGTTATATGTATTATAATGTCAAGATTCCAAACTGTTTGTAACCACTCGTATCAGATGCAGTTCATAGACGAATGTTTGTAAGAAAATGGAGCTGGTGAATTCCTAATCAACACAGGCAGCTGTATGTTTATGGGACTTTACTTGGTATTATCTTCTCTGATATCCTAGTAGTTTATACAATTGATTGTGAATAATATAATCATGGAGGTCTGTTTCTGCTATAGTCACCTGAATATTTTTACATTGTTTAAAATGAGAGAGAGTCAGTCTTCTAAGAATATTTCTTATCCTTGATTAAAAGGCTTCCCAAAGTAGAGCCTAGTTTATGGACTCAATCACTGAGGAAAAGTACCCAAGTTATCTTCCTATATAAAATGTAATAAGCCACGATGGTTTGGAGTACTTTGATGTCTTACTCTCAATTCTAATGGGAAATGAGAGGTCTCTGGTGTCATTTCATTTGGGGAGAGCTATTCATCCCAGATAATCCTTCAGTTATTCAATTAGCCAAACACCATCATTCTTACTTTTTAAATTAGTTGGAATTCTCTGGTGAAAATCAGTCCAGGTTGAAAATCCATCCAATCATCCAACAAAAATTGGACTGCCCTCTGAGTTCAAGGTGCTGTGTCTCTATGATCAATAGGAGACAAGTGAGAAATGGCCTGGCTCCCCTAATACCTACGATCTGGCTGAAGAGCTGGCCATACCCCAAGTTTACAAAGGGGACTTGAAGCAAAATACTTGAAACATGGAAAACAGAAATATAATGCAGGTGCTTGTTATTCAAAAAATAGGGGAAAATAGGGAAAAGCACAGGGATTTAATCATCTTTGTGCTACTAATAGAAATTTTTCTATGTAATGAAGAGGAAACTAGATAAAGCCCTGGGCAAGCTCTGAAAAATTTTGTTCAAAAGCTTAGTGAAAAAAGGACATCCTCAATATGCTACCAGAAATGGCAAATGATACAATATACCTTACATTTTACAGAAGCCAGTATAGGAAAAATTGAACTGGCCCTGTGTGAGACTTTGGAAGCAACCTTCTCTGGGGAATTCAGTCTTCTTTCAGCAGGTATAATTGGCAATAGCTGAACAATCGAGAAGTCACATAGTTAATGAAATGACCAAAATCACTGTATTGATTACTCCTGTTTGGTTCCCATTATTTCAGCTATCAAAACAGAGCAATCTAATCATTTCATAGTTGACAGCTACGACTACAGCCCAAATGTATTTGATTGGGAAATATTAAACACAGGTTAAGTGTTGGGCTTAGGTAATCTAGCCTGTTAATGACTGCTTGCAATAGAAGATTGCAACCCAGGTGAAAGCATCCCAACTTTGCAAATTTCAAATATCTTCTAGACCCCATGGGGAATAAAAAGTGAGTAGCCCTCATCTTTTCTTCATGATTGCCTGTTTTTCTTTCTATTTTCTGTGACTTTTAAGTAATCACTACCCTCAATGTTGGGGTCAAACTTACAACCCTGAGATCACGAGTTGCTCCAGACTGAGCATCCAGTGCCCCTATTTTCCATGACCTTTAATAACAGAAATCTCTGCGAAGTGAACTTGAATTTTAAGATGCACCTTGGGTTTCCTTTCGTTTATATTCCTGATATGATTTTCCCCATCCTTATTTCTATAGTCTGACAGATTGGTAACAATCGAATTAAAAAAGAAATACTAGGGTATATAAATCCCCTGGCAGTAGGGCATCTGATGGTACAGAATTATATATATATATATATATATATATATATATATATATACTTGTTTTTTGTTTTGTTTTTTTAAACATAGTCCCTTCTGAGAGTGCCTTTGAAATGCTGAATGATTAACTTAACCAAAAGTTGGTCTTAGCCAACGGTCTGGTTACAAAAAACAATAGGAAGAATTCACCACCTGAAAATAATTTTAACAGGATGCAAACTGAGCACTGTTTTTCTTTACCTAAAGTGTGAGTCACACCACCATCCTGTTCTTTCCCTTGCTTTGGGGAGTTAATGTTTTACAGAAGTTCTAGGGATGGATTGATTTGCTTAGGTGTTGGTTTTGCTTTGATGTACCATAGACAGATGCTGTCAACATTGGTAAGACAAGGCAGCCTCTTCTGTCTCCTGGAGAGCCTCGAGACTCATTTCACAACTCATTCATTAGAAAACCAAGCCCTTCTCAAAAGAGGCCAACAACAGTACTCCAGAGCCCTCTGATGCAGAGGAGAGCAACCCTGTATCCCTGGGGGCAGATAAAACTCAACCTCTGAACCTCAAAGAAAGCTTTGGTGCTTGGAGGGAGCAAATTTATGACAGTTGATGAACCAAAGAAGCCATGGGCATTTGAAGGAAAAAAGGTTAACTGAACATTGTCTTTTTGTTGGTGGGGATGGATTTGTTCTTTTTGTTCTTCCCCTTTTGAAGTATTTCTAAAGGGAAGAAAGTCTCCCGCTCAATCACATTTTTTAAAATAATATACAGCATATTCTAAAGAGCACATTGGAAATCTCACACCCACTAGGTAAGACTTCCAGGACTGCACTTGAGAAGGGAACTATACTAGTTGAGCAGTAGATGGTCTTAGTTTGAGCCGTGGTCAGTAGTGGAAGACCCATGCTGATCCTTTGAAAGTTCCAGAAATGTATACCCAAGGTCACAGCTTGATCTTAGCCAACTTTAAGCCTCTGCCTGGAGACAGCAAGTGGCTTCTGTCTCAGTCGAGAAGGTGGTCAGAAATCTCCAGTTATCTGAACCCTGGGATTATTATTCAGAATCATCAGGGCCTTGAAAATACATTAATAGAAATAACAGTCCTCAGGGGCACTAGGGAAGGTGAACAACTTTTGATCTACACTGCCATTCAAAGAACCACCTGGTAAAGAATGATTATGCTTCTTACAGGTAGTTTCTATTGAGAAAAATTTAGAGAATCTAAAAAGCAACAGTAGCAATAAAAAAAAAAAAAAGACAAAACTGATTGAAGTTCATCTGAGAGGCTAAATATTATTTAACCTTCATCTTGAGTACCTGGATTTCTGACTTCCTGTATGTACTACGTGTTTCTTAACCCTAATCTTGCCTACTTTAGACTTTGACTTTGTTATGTCCTTACATCTTCTAATAGCCCCTCCAGTATTAAATGCTATTCTCATCCCAAATACCCCTGGTAACTCATATTCCACTGATTACCCATGATGAGTCTGTTGCAATGAACAGGTTGAAGTTTGGGAATTACAAATAAAACAGTTCAACGTCCACTTTATTCCAGCCTCTTTTTCTGCTAGTAAAAATAATAAAAACACTGTTAAACATTCAAAAATTGAAGTGCATGAACTAGGTGCACAAATAAATACCCACTACAGTGTTTTTTTTTTTAGTTTTTGTTTGTTTCCTTTTTTTCCTGTTGAAATCCAAAGGAGTCAAGCCTAGTGTTTTTATTCCATTGGAACAAAATCCCTGTGTAGTCAAAGTACGTAGGTGCCCACATGAAGTAATATTGTGTGTGCAGGTAATATTTCAAGTCCACAGAGGATTTTTTACCCATCCTGTTTTATTCTGTTAACTCTTTATTCTGGAATGGTCAATGCCCCAGAGAGTTTTTACTTCTAGTGACAGTTTCAGTGGGATTGGGTAGATACCGAGTCTCTAGGTTTTTGGTGAAAGTTCTAGTGTCGCTTGTGGTCCAATCAGTGAAAGAGAATTGAACAGTTACAGAACAGAGCTATCCAGATCCATCAAGTTCAATATCAAAATGAGAGTCCTCCAACATGAACGTATTTTGTCATCCAGGCCTCCCAAGCCAGAGAATTTAAAAAATAAGGTCAGGAACTAGGTAGAAAGATTGAGCACTAAGGAGTTTCGGAAAACAATGGTTATAGCATCAAAGAATCATGTGGATGAGAAATGGCTCTGCCAGATTCTGAGCTTCTTCTTTTTTTTTTTTTTTTTTTTTTTTTTGTGACATCTTCCAGACCTATCTGCTCTTGCAAGTAGCATTATCTAGGATGAAGAGTATGTGACTTGGAGTCAGCACAGTCTGGATATTAACTACCCTTCTGGAGCATTTATTCTGTGGTACTTTATATACAGTCGTTCTAATCTTCACTATCCGCTACCATGCTGGGATTATTATCCTTACTCAACAGGCACAAAAATCGAGTCTCAGAGAGGTTAAGTAATTCTTGCAAAATCGCCAAGTTATAACATGGTATTTGAACCCATCAATAATCAGTGGAAACTGAAAATGTGAAATGGGAATTATAAAATGTGAGGTTGCTGTGAGGATCAAGGGAAACATAGCATGACAAGGTATTGTAAAGGCAACTCAGCTTGATAGAGATATTCCCCAGTTTTCACCTGTTTTCAAGTATGCCTTACCGGCATTAAAGCTGGAATTCTGCCCTGTGTCAGCGGAGCTTGCCTCACCTGAGGATGGAAAATAAGTCTCCCAGTGGCTATGGCTGACTTGGGGATCAAAAAGATGTCATGGTGGGGCATCTGGCTGGCTCAGTTGGTAGAGCATGTGACTCTTGCTTTTGGGATTGGGATTTCAAGCCCCACATTGTGTATGAAGTCTACCTAAAAAAAAGAAAGAAAGAAAGAAAGAAAGAAAGGAAATCATGGGCTGCTATCCAATATGTAGGTAATAGTCTCAGCTGGCCATTGATGCTGGAAGTGTGGCTTCTTCAAACTGAGACATGCTGAAGCTAAAAAACAATCATCAAACTTCAAAGACTTGGACCAAAGAAAAAGAATGTAAAATACCTCAATAATAGTGTTTATATTGATCACATATTAAAATGTTAGTATTTTGAATACACTGGGTTAAATAAAAAATATTTTTGAGATTAATTTTACCTCCCCCCCCTTTTTCATACAACTATTAGAAAGTATTAGTTTATGTACATGGTAGTGTTATATTTCTATTGGAAGGCACTGACCCAGAATATTTGTGACTTTGGTTTCCTATTTTTAAGACCATCTTTTTATAATCTATGGTTAAGAGTCCTGATGACTTTTCAATAATAAACCATTAATATTTCCTAGAAATAAACTAGTGTGTTCCTGACAGCTATCCACACTATATAAAAATTAATGAGCTTTGTTAAATGCCAAGTAGTCTTTAGAATAAAAATGATAACATGAAGCTTTAAGTTGTCTTGGAAGATACAGACAAGTCCTGGTGGCAAGGGGAAGAAGAGCTGGGAAGCACAGAGAAGCTGGCCAGCATGCTGGGTGTGACAGGCGACACCTGTCCCCTTGTGAGCAGGATGCAACCAACTGAGGAGTAGTGTTCAGGAAAGAGATTGTACTGGCTTAGATTAATCTTGGAATTTCTTCTAAGAGGTTCCCTATCACCATTAACCTTGAGGTTTTCATTTCTTTCTAATAGACTACTTTTTATAAAAGCTTTAGTTTCACAACAAAATTAAGTTCAAATCATAGAATTTCCTGGATAGCCCCTATCCCCAGACATGTACGACCTTCTCCACTATCAGCGTCCAGCACCAGCGTGACACATTTGTTTCAATCAATAAGCCTACATAGATGCATCATGTTTTCCCAAAGTCCATAGGAACTTTTATGAGTTTTTTTTTGTGAAATACATGAAATACATAATTTTCTGTATGTATGTGTGGTTAGGTTTTTATTTGTACATGTACATACATACATACATACTCACTTGCTTTAAAAAAAAAAAACATTATTCAGGACAGTCAAAGGGAAGTTTTAGTATTTTATTTAGTTTTGGGGAAGACAGTTGGTGGGTAAGTAGAGGGCTTGTGGTATGCCCCCAGGTCTGTTGAAATCCAAAGCCAAGTTGTTTTCTATGGGTCAGAAAATGAATGAAAACTTTCAGAGCACGAGATCCAAGATTAATGTTAATTTGTCTGGATGCAGAAAATTGCATGATCTCTACCATTCAGTTTTCTCATCTATAAAATGGGAATGATTATATTGACCTCAGAGAGTTGATGTTCACATGATAGTGAGAGAATACTGCATGTTTGGTCCAGAGCAAGCACCCCCAAATGACAATGATTATTAATTCACTAAATAATGCACATTTCAAATAACCTCTCCTGTGGACAATGAATGAGTCCTATCTGAATCACTTGCCAGCTTCTACCCCAGGGCTTTGAATTGCATTCTTGCTTGATGAGCTTCCAATATGCTTGTCTGGTTCTTGCACACAGCATCTGTCTTGGACACTGCCTTTCTATTGCTTATGCTCCCTTGGTCTTGGAAAGGTCCAGCCTTAATCTTTAGTAAATCTAGCTTGAAAATGCTGTGGTCTTGGAATGTTTTACAAACCTTCACTATTCTCTAACTAACTGCTCTAATGAAGAGAAAAATGGTAATTGAAATGAGACTAATTAGATTGTCAATTACCTGCCTCCTCACATAGGTAATTGAAATCCCCCTAATTACGGTGTCTGTGTGTCTAGATGCTTTGTACTGGGGAATTATTAATGGAAAGCAGCTTTAGATGAAGTAACAGGAAATCTTGAAAAATGATTTAGAGAAAATTTGCTTTAAAGCATTCATTCTTTCAAAGCAAAGATGTTATATAGCCAATCCAGCAATGAAGTCATCAAGCAGGAAAAGAAATCAGCCTAGTATTTTGCTTTGACTATAAAATTCAGATTTAGAGGCAATAAGATGATATTAAACCTTGACCTTGACCTTGATTTCTATTTCCTATTTACCTCTGCTTTTTTAAAAAAAAGAAAAAACAAAAAACACAAACCTCCTTTGCGGCCATGGGTTCTTTTTGCATGGAAGGAATCAGCAGGTCCTTAGAGGACCTCAAGATAAATATAGAAAGTAAGATTTGCAGATGAGGCGCAAAAATGTACGCAAAATTAAATATATACATCAAACAAATTACTTCCTCTGAGTGCCCACTAGGAAGAGCTTTTATTGAAGTGGCTTCAGGGGTGAGTAGGGAAGGCAGTTTTGATTTCTGAAAAAAAGTCAAAATGATAAAATCCTTAGAGTTCTCACAGCTAGGAAGGTGGTTTCCAAATTTAAGCAAAGTATGTTCTTAGAAATGAGACCTCTTCCATAGCCATTTCAATTTTTTAGTGGAAGAGTTTCCTGAGAGAGAGCAGTAAGGTCACACTGATGACTATATTGGGATAATTTTTAAAGCTTTTCCCAACACTGTGACATCTGAATGCTTGTCAGTTTATAATAAACTTAAAGTTAGCCAGGAAAGATCTTGTGACCCCTGTCTGAAATATGGAGAAAGCGCAAGATGAAAAACTGAAGTAACTTGACCAATGTGAGTTACTGAAGATAATTGAATAATTATCTTATTGGTTAGCATCTTACTAAATGGAGTCTTGTTTCTTCTCCTCTTAGATTTCTATGGCAAAACAGGGGTCCTGGAGGGACTGCTGGCTGGTTCAGTTGGTAGAGCATGCAACTCTTTATCTCAGAGTTGGGGGTTTGAGTCCCAAGGTGGGTGTAGAGATTACTTAAAAATAAAATCCTAAAAAAAAAAAAAAAAAAAAGGAGAGGCCAGGATGGGTGAAATGTGATTACCATTATTATTTTAATCAAATGAAGTTGCAAAATAAAATATGCCTTCTCTTTTTTCTGTCTAGGTAAAGACTAAAAACAGGGTAGGCTGCGATTTTGTGATTTGACCCATCTCCCTTTAGCTAGCTATCTAAATATTGGGAACATTGGAACTCATGGGAGGTTTAATATTATTCCAGTTTTATAGTCACCATGAAAAAGCTCCTATGGGCCCCCAAGGGGGGAATTGGCCATGACAGATTGCTATTTAGATCAATCTGAGAGTTTAAGGGAATGTGAAGGAACTGCTGGGGTTTTGGCCAGGATCTTACTGCAGTGCCCCTAATCCTGGATGCCCCACCCCATCATATGCTCACATTTCAGAGATAATGTGCTCAAGAGTTCTTATGGTGGGAGTCCAGGAGTGGAGTGGCACTATGGTCTATGAGGTCTGGGAAGTGGTGGATGGTATTATTGCACCATCGAGTTTACGCTCAGTAAAAATACCACATGATATCAATTGCTGAAAATTGTGTTCCTTCTTGCTTAGTGAAATGGTGGTGCAATAAAGTCATTTTAGTGGGTAATAATCAGCATATTTTTGGATTAAAGATAGAATATAATAGAAAGTAGGAAGACAGGAAGCACAAGTAAAACAAATGTCTTTAAAAAGAAAATATTGAGGGCGCCAGGGTGGCTCAGTGGGTTAAGCATCTGCCTTCAGCTCAGGTCATGATCTCAAGGTCCTGGGATCAAGTCCTGCGTCGGGCTCTCTGCTCGCGGAGAACCTGCTTTCTCCTCTCTCTCTCTCTCTGCCTACTTGTGATCTCTGTCATATTAATAAATAAAATCTTCTAAAAAATTTTAAATAAAAAAAGAAAATGTTGAAAAAAAATAAAGAAAAAGAGAAAGAAAATGTTGAAAATCTCTAACTTGTAGATTTATGGGAAAACCCAGTCCCCTCCCTAGCAGGCATTTAGAGGTAGACTCTCTATTTGATGGAATAAGTAACCCTCTTATTCTTGCTTATTTGAGTAGTGAGTGGAGACCCCTGGGGAGATACTAGAGTTATAGGGAGGAAAGGGGAAAAGGTAGGGGTATATTTGAAGGAAAAACAAACAAACAAACAATGTACTGTCTTTGGTCCTCAAGCTGGGGAGATGGTTCATGCTGATTATAATGACAATTAAATACCTTTGTTTTAGAAATTCCTAAAACTGCTGGGTCATTTACATGATTATATTCTAAAGCATGATAAAGAGTCTCAAGTTTTCTAATCTTCATTGTGATAGGCTCAATCAATGAGGTGGGACAATTTTGTTAATAATTTTCCTTCCTCCAGCTGTTCAGTCTCCTGAATGACAAAGGCCCGATTAAGCCTATTTCTATATAGTCAGAATAAAAGGAACTAAAATTTTAAAAAGAGCGCACACTCATATTTATTAGTATGGGTGGATTGGAGAGAGGGAAGTGAAGGAACAAGAATGTGCAAAAAGTATCTTCAGGCTCTCCGGAAACTGCTAGCTTGTTCGTCGGTTTATCTAATAAGAACGATTGGAATTTCACGGAGAGGGGAATCCATAAAGAGGACATTGTTTTCAGATGTCTTCTTTTTGTTCCTTGGGTTGTAGGCCAGTGATGGTTTCTGATGGCACAGTAAACTGGTAGCATAGCAACATTGTGTCTTGATGGGATTTGAGGTAGGAGTTTTTAACTTCCTATCAACTCCGAGTACTTCCTATAGGCAGCATTGACCCTCAACCTGGTTTCGTTCCTACTGCATACCCAATTTCTCTCAAACATCTGTGTTGCACTTTCCCTGGTCCCTGGCTCTGTTCATCCACCCAGTCACAGGTGTATCACTTATTAAAGTCCTGCTGTGTGCTTAGGGCACAAACAAAAGAGAATATAGATGTTCCCCTTTGGAAACTTATAGTCTTCGTAAGCATCTCCAGCCTCCATTCACTAGTAGGAACCTATGGCACATACCACTTATTGGCTAACCCAATAGCCGTTCCCAATATCCTTCTCACTCTCCGTCTTCCCACAAAACCAGGGGTGATTGTGTCACTTTTCTGACAATGAGACATGAGAAAACCCTGGTGGAGGGGGCACTTAGAATTTGTATTTCCTAATTTAAGGCACAAAAGTGGCTGGTGCTTCCCCTTCATGATGTCTTTCGGGCTTGAACAAGTTGAGACACATGGTGCCTTCTTGAAATAACGAACTGATCAACGAAAAGGAAAGGCCAGGAGAAGAGCAGGTTCAGACTGTCTGAACTAACACTGTTATCAATCACTTTGAGACTTTCTATTATTTATTTAAGGCCCTCTAAGCCAGGTGAAGTTTGAGGAACTCTCTCATGGACAACCTGGCTGTATTTGACATTTGATGGGTTTTTCCATTATCTTTCATCTTATCCTCCATTAGGAGATCAGGTTATTACTATTTCTATTGGCTAACAAGAGTCTCTGGGCCTCCCAAATCCTTTTGGTATAATTTCTTTTCCTCCTCTGTAACTATTTGAAAAGAGTTTCACCAGGAAAGATGAAAGAAAAAGAAATAAAAATGTAGAATTCCACTGAAACCTGGCATTTAAATGAGATAGTAGGTGGTAAGTTCTTGACACATAGCAGGTGCTCACAAATGTTGATTTCCATGATCTTTCTTCCACTGGAGCTGAGGCTGCTCATCCTAAGAGCTGGGGACTAGGCATGGGATCATGTGAGTGCATTAGATTTGAGGCAAGAGCATCCATTAATTTTCATTAATTTGGCCTAAAAAAAATAATGTTCAAAAACGTATCTTTTCAACTTATGAGGCTCTCTGCTCTCACATACTCCTCTGTGCAGTGTTGTAGAAAGGACCCAAGACCATGACTTAGGAGAACAGTGTCATAGCCCTCGATCTGCTGTGACTTTACATAGAAAGTTGTGTTGTTCATATCAGTTGACAGGCCTCACGGGTGCTCACCATGCAGCAGTCTCTGCTGCAGCCTGAAACACAGACATGAGCAGAGAGATAGGGTTTCTACCATTGAGAAACTTCAGTGTAGTTAGGAAAAAGAGCTGCCTGAACAAGAGATTTCAGTTCCGTATCGTCTATGTTTGGATGGAAACACATACAGGATTAATGGGAACATAGCAAAGTAAACTTAGCCTTGGAGTTGGAGATGATGATGCTGAGGGTGTGTACTGCCCAATGAGGACTTAGCTAGGTGAAGAAGAGGAGAGAGGCTATCCTAGGAGCAGAAATTGTGTGAAAAATAATTTTCTACCATGTAAATTGACAGTTTTGGGTGTATGATTCACAGATCTCTCTTTGGTGTCAGTGTTACTCTGTATTTCCTCATTTGCTGTCTTTGGGAAAACACAGGAGTATTTATTTTCCTGAGAGCTATCAAGCAAGAACAGAAAGAAAGAGGAGAAAACGTCTAGGTTGGTAGAGCTGACCACAATAATTTCTGCTTCTATATTTTGACTCTCAGATTTTGTTAAAGCCAAATGATACATGCACAATTTCATTCTCTTCTATGAATAAAACTTTATTAAACATGTAAAGTTTTATCATGGTTTTGAAGTGGTTATTGCTATATTTCGGAGGGTGAGGGGATCCTGTGAATGTTGTGGAATATGAATGTTCTAGAAACTTAATTTTTTTTAAAAAAGGGGTCACTCTCAAAGTTAGGAACAAGGGGCACTGGAAGTGACTGGATTAAAATTTTGCTCATCCTACCTTAGCTAAAAGAGGATCAATCCCTTATTAGTTGTATCAATGGACCAGGAAGGGGGACTGGAATATAATCTCCAGGAGAATAATGCCTCGTTCATGTCATATTCCTGATAACTAGAACCATGTTTAATACTTATTAGATGCTCGGTGAAAACCACTTAAATGAACGGGTAGCTGGGATGATCTGGTTCTGTGATGAATTGCTTGAGGACAAACAGGTAATAGAGATCCAAAAGGCAAGAACAAATCAAAATCTGAACTTTACCTTACAATATAAAACAACTGGGGTGAGCTTTCCAATCTGTGGAGGCCCCAAATTTCCCCAAACTTTCTTTCTGAGTAAGAACATGGAGTGGAATTTTTTCCTTCAATTTATAATCCATTGAAGTCTACTTCCACATACCTTTGGCCAAGAGGTCAACAAATTCCGGTTCAGTATAGCCAGAGAAAATAGCCTTGGTCAATGTTCAAAAACATAAATCTATAGACAGAACACCTGTCAAAGCTGGTCACTAACGGAAAGCCCATAATATATTTCTCATTAAATACAAGTTGGATTTTAAGTTTAAGTGTTCAAATACCACCTTGTTGATTGGCTGACCTCCGGTTTCAGCAGGTATTTTTATGCATGAACTTTGTGTGAACTTGGAGAGACAAAAGAGTGATGTGCTACTAGGTGAGGGTCAAGAAAATGACCTTGCCTGGACCACTGTGGGATTCCCCAGGGGTACTGGAGAAGGCCCTGCCTTACATTGTCTAATAAAGTCCAATAAAAGGGAGAATTAGTCCTGGTGTGGTGTCAGCACTGCATATAAATTCTTATGCAATAATAAAATAATAGGATGCTATTAATTTAACCATTCTGGTTGCTTCTGAAATAGTATTAAAGTAATATCATTGATTCATATTTTCAACTGCTAATACATTATTTTCTAGAACTATTAACTGCTTTAAAACCAGCATGCCATAATACACTGGGAAGAGATAGTGAAATATTTCGACTGATTCCAGCAATTAACTTAATTTAAGGCTACTCTGCAGATTTTCAAATTAAGAATTATGCTTTGGAATAACTTAGAGAAAAAATTAAAATGAGACAATGAGCATTTTTGAACTTCATCATTCAGTCTTATAGGTGAAAGTTGGGTCACATTTTTTCCAGAAAAGAAACTTCAGTAGACATTTAAAATGTCAATCTCCCATATATTTTGTATCTTTGAATGAGAGGAACAAAAAACGGGTAAGCATTTATTGAATTCCTACTTTGAACAGTACATTGTACTAAACACTTTCACTCTATGGGCTCACTGAACCATGATCTAGATGAAATTGAAATAGGTTTGCTATGTTCTCCTGCTCAAGACCTACAGTCTTAAAGAAAAACAATGTCTCCAACAGGTTCTAGGAATAGGGAGGTGTGGTGGGGTTTGGCAGGTGGATAAATGTCACTTCTTCAGTGTCCTGGACTAGAAAGTGATGCTGACATCTTGTGTATCTGAGTTAAATAAACAAACAACAAAAAACAATACCTTAAGCTGTTAAACGTAAAAGACAACATCATGGCAAATGAAATATATTGGTCTCTGGACAATTAAAATGGACTGAGGAAAAGGAAAAATGGTTTCACTCAATAAAAACGAAAGAACAGATTTCAGCATTTTGAACAACCAAGAAGCACTCTTGTTTCTAGGTTGTGGTGTTGAGAGTGGTTTGGTTTATAGAAGGGTTGAAAAGGAACTAAAATGAGAAAGAAAAAAATAAAACGCAACCCCCCCAAAAGAAAACCCACAAAGGCACAGAGGAAAACTGGTGTAGGAAAAGGTTCTGCTGGTAATTGAAAGAACTGTCCAGACCAAGAGGTCTTCATTACATCGTCTTCCTCAGAGCTTACTCTGTCGACCACTCCTGGTAGCGAGAGTACCGTGTGAAATCAGCCTGAGATGTTTTCCAACATTTTTCTGAGAAGTCAGCAGATTAGCATTGAATCAGTGTCTGTTGGGCTCTTCCAGGCTGTAAGGAACAAAGAAGCATCCAGTAGTAGGCATTTTCTAAAAGTTCTGACCCTCAGGCAGCTTGAGCATTTGGGTCCTTCCCTTGCATGAGGGGGCCCTAGCAATGTATTTCAAAATTCCTTATGATTTCAAAATTCCTTAGCTTCATTAATACTTATGGGGTATGGAGAGTTACACTGGTAGTTATCCAGAGTGTTTAAGGCAAGTCCTAGCACAGAGAGTCCTCAAATGTGCTGAAGTTTATGACTCGCATATAAATGAAACTATTTTCCCCAAATTTGACAACAATATTAAAAATTGCATGATATGACCAATATCAAGTTGTGAAGTTGAATTAAATCTCTCTAGTCTACCAACTTAAATGTTTTATTAACCATGCTAGAAGAAAGACTGATTTATTTTTTTATTCCTTCCATAAAAAACACTATTACAAAATTATTGCCATATAAAAAGCAACCAAAGAGAAAGCCCCATCGATGTAGGAAGCACATTATGGAGGTATATCAGGCAGTTATGTTTCTGGATTTTTCCAATGTTTGTAGTGTTGGTTGTGATTTATATCTTCAATTTAGATAAATATCACTTCACACAAACTTTAATGCTTATAATTTTGTATCCTTTTTCTTGAAGAGGGCTCTTGTGACTGTATAAACTTCAGGACTCATAGACTTTGGGAGTCTGTGAGACTTTGCTGGGAGAGGCAGAAAATAATCTCATCTGCCAAAAGTCTGTGACTTAAAACAGTAGGAAACAGGATCAGTTGCTTAATTTGTCAATCCCAGGGCGAAATGCAAACACAGTGCTCCTTCATCAAAGTCCATCAAAAATTTCAAGATGGTGGCAACAGCATTAAACCATATGCTGGGTCCTTCCTTGCCCAGTGCCAGTGAGCCTGTGCCATCTCATACTCATGAAGCTGACGCTGACAGGAAGGTGGTGCATGGTTACACTGCATCTCTGGTTCTCTGGTCCCTACCTCAGCCACAAGCATCTGAGGCTTCACTCCCAAGAACAGCCATTATGGCGAAAGGTTTACAGCTCTTGCTTCTACCAACAAATGGACTTGTCTCTGCTCTTTCTTCCTGATTTTAATACTTTTTAATACTTCAGTTTCCTACTGTTTCTCACATTCAAATTCTCTGAGAGGGAAAAAGAAGAAGTGGGTAGCTTTGTTAATATTTACCCAGCATGAAGTACCCCGTTGGGTAGAATTCTCATGCACAGCTGTTTTCCTGGATCACTAGCCAGCCTATAAATAGCTGGTGTGGGTCAGGTGACAATCTTGGTCTAATCAACTTGTGGCAAAGGTTGTGGTGTCATATAGCAAAAAGCACGATGACTTATTTGCTTCTAACTCCTTCACTAGAGCCATGGGCTTGGCAGTGATGGGAATCTTGTCGGTGGGCAGGGTGACTGGGAGACATTGGACTTTGTCGAATCCAACGTGCTTCAGTGCTAAGCTCCTGGAAAAAATATTTAACTGTATCATATACCGCAGTATTAAAGTCGACCTTTGCAAGTTAAAAAATATTGTGTTCCTAAACTGTGGTGATTTGAACATTGGAAAAGCAGAATGTGAGGCTGGCCCCCTCTGAGAATCTCCCTCTGCTTCCTTATCAGATTTCAGCCTTCTGCGAAGGCATTTTCAAGTGGGCCGTAATTGCCTGCCGGTATATACTTCATGCCCTCATAAATCTTCACTAGCACAGAAAACTCAATTGTGTGGTGTTCGAGAATTCTTTGGAAATGTATTGCCATTGGATTGTGGGATGGATCCAAGGTAAAGGAGAGGCTGTATTCTCAAGGTGAAAGTCACCAGTCCAAGAGACGGCAGTGAAGGCAACACGCATCTGAGAAGCCTTGGAGCAGCTTCCCTTTCTGGGTACAGCAGAGACATGTAGATAGGACAGCTGTGGCTGGCTGTCCCACAGAGGCGATTTCATCAGTGTCTGTCCTTCTAGAAGCTGTGTGGGTGAGAGCATTCTATGCATCGTGTCTCGAAATGTTGAGCCTCAAAGCCCCTCGGTGGGTTTTTACAAACACAGACTTCAAGATTAAAATTTCAATCACAGCAATATAGGTGTATATGAGCCATGGTCTGGAATCAGATTATTTGTTCAAAGTCCAGTGTCAGGGCTTGCTGTGTGACTACTCTATACTCTTCTTTTCTTGTCTATGAAATATAGACCAGAATCTTACTTTTTCCATAAGGTCTTGTGGGATTCCATGAGAAGATGTGTATGTCAGCCCAGCATATAACACTTGGGTAGTGTCCAATAAATCCTGATTGTTATCTTACATATACGTATCACCTATTTTATGTAATTCTGGATGGAGGTGCTCACACATAGGTTTATGCACATACATACGCAGAGACACAGGTAAATTACATTAAGGCTTAATGCACCACTGGAAAGAGGATACTTTACTATAAAATTTCTTTTGAAATCTGCTCTTGAAAGATGAGTGGTGTACCCTCCAACATGTGCTAAAAATTAAGTTAGAACCCAAATGAAAGATCCTGAAAGAGAGGCCTGGTTGTATATGGAGGGACTTGGGATTTGACAAACCACCAAAAGGAAAATCTAATCTATTTTAGGGGAGAAATTATTCAGAAGCCGAAGAAATCAGCTCCTGTATTGCTAAACATAGGGAGGAAAATAAGCCAGGCAGGCGTTATGACTCTTTCCCAGGCAAAAGCGACACTAATTCAGTGTGCTACCAGGCAGAGTAGAGAATTGCAGCGAAGCACAATCTTTTCTCTCCGATTTATAACTACAGCTCTCTAGATTGTCAATTCCTGCAGGGCATGGACCATGCCTGGTTTACTCCCTTGAGCTAGATCCCTACACATCACTGTGTGCGGATTAGCATTTAATAAGTGTTTGGGAAGGTGACTGATAATGCGACCGGTACACTTGGTAATTTACAGCATGCCTGTGTCGGTAGTCAGAAGTTTTATTTTCCTTTCTATGAGACTCCCTTCTCTGCTTGACTTTTCTTGTTGATTGTAAGCTCCCTTGGGCAGGAAACGTGTTTGTCTGTATGTTTATTAAGAGGCATCGAGCAAATTGCGACAAAGTACACAGTGATAACAGTGAGTAAAAATTTCATGAGATGCTATCAAATGATTCATTAAAAGATAGATCCAGGATAATACCACCAACTGCTACATTAACTAGTCATGTCATAACACCATCAAAATGCTAATTAGATTGTCTGGCATGATTTGTTATTAAAAAAAGAATCAATCCAAGTTTCCTGTGGTTCTTGAATTTGAATAGTTTTGCCTCTCCTAATATTTGCTTCAGGGTCAATTGTGTACCATTTAGTGCATTTGCTTTGGAGATGAACGAAGCTTCTGTGCGTCCTCTCCTCAGTGCTAATGTGGACATTTCAAGTACTCTGAACCTTTAGACAGAAGTCCAAGTCTGCAGAATAGTGAATCAAAATCACTAAGAGAGGACAAAGTGTGGTGTTAGGAAGGTGCCAGGGGGAAGAGACTGCTCATGTTGTCCTATCTTGGGATCCAGCCAGGGCTGATGGGCTGGCTGCTTGCAGCTGGACAAGGCAGGTGGGAAGAACTAAGATCTAGAGCTGGAGCCATCCATTAGCGTAGGCTAGTTGTTGGCAGGGAAATAATAAAGGCAGGCAGACACAGAGAAGGTCTGTCTAGCAGGCCAAGTGTGGTATCTTGGGGACAGAGCTTTCAGAAGCAATCAAGGATAGACACAAATTTAAGATGAAAAAAAAAAAAAAAAGGTTGTCCTAATAAGTAGGAGTCACTCAGCCTTGGAAGGGGCATACCACACTTAATTATTTTTCCTAAGTGGTCATTCAGAACAGGAGTCTAGGCAGAAGTCCAGCTATCTGAGATGCCGCGGCCCACATGGGCTGATGTTAAGAGACAAACGGAGGGTCATTGGTCAGATCTGAGATGCTGTGTCATGGCTGAATTGAGTGCAAGATAACATAGTGTGGCCAAATGTGTTGGTACCAGTAGAGCCAAAATCATTGCTTTAAGTGGGAAGTAAGAGCAGGGTTGGGCCTGCAGAGACCACGTGGTCCTACTGAGAGAAAGGCTGGCAGCTGGCATGGCCCTGGTGTGTGGCAGCCAAATCTTCTGCTTTGACTCCTGTCTCCAAATGTCCAGAACCATGGAGTTGGCCTTCGTTCCTGAAGGCACAGACAGCAGATCATAATGCTAAGAGCACATGCTCTGGAGTGAGATGGTTTGGCTTTGTCTCCTAAGCAGAACTGCCAGATTTAGCAAATAAAAGTAAAAGGCACCCAGTTAAATTAGAATTTCAAGTAAACAATAACTAATTCTTTAGTATAACTATGCCCCAAATATTACATGGGATATACTTATACTTAAAAAAAAAATGGTCCCATGTAATATTTGAAAAAATAGTTATACTAAAAAAATTAGTCATTATCTGAAATTCTAATTTAACTGGGTGTCATATATTTTGTCTAGCAACTTACTCTTAACTCTTATACCTTCTAGCTATTGAACGTTGGGAAAGTTGTTTAACACCATAATTTTCTCATCTGTAGAATGGAAATGATCCAACCCGTAAGATCAGTGTGAGAGCTGAATGAGTTAATACATGTAAATTACTAACACTAGTACCTGGCACAGAGTAAGTGCTCAAAAATGATTACTTTTGCTTTTTATGACTACCATCACTATATCTAAGGGTCAGTCTGAACTACTGGTGTCCAGTAGGATCTTTTCATTTTTATAGAGTAATGCAGGGCAAAGCCTTAGGAAAGGGGTGAAATGTTTTATTCATTTTTTTTTTTAACAACTCTATTCCCCCACCCCAATCTTGCAGATATTACAATTAAAGAACAGGAAGATTAGCTTAAAAATAATCGCCATAAGAAGAAAGATGATCACCAAGAAGTTTAAAAAAAGACAAAAATGTCAAGATTCTTGTTGAGGGCATAAGTTTATATAGCAGCTGAATAGACAGTTAAGTTTGAGTTTGCTAATATCTCTGGGAAAAAGAGATGGTGGAAAAGTGGAAACTAAGGTTTGATGCACATTTGCTATACCCAATCACC
The DNA here is from genome assembly GCF_022355385.1 of Mustela nigripes. NCBI lineage: Eukaryota > Metazoa > Chordata > Mammalia > Carnivora > Mustelidae > Mustela > Mustela nigripes. The sequence continues at coordinate 30,549,910 of NC_081559.1, read as the reverse complement.
CTTCCTTCTACCACTTTGCCCTCTTGATGGCCCATTATGTTCACCTGTCAAAACTTGCTCTAGACTCATGTCCTAATATCAACTCAAGTTAGTACTACCTTCAAGAGCATTTCCACTTAAACTCCTTGTAGAACATAAAGGGTTACCTTCCATTAGAAAATACTTCGGGTGTTAGTATTTCATGGGTAGAGAGAGTTCTGTTTAGTGCTAGTTTTGGGGTGGGATTTTTCCCATCAAAGCAGTGGCCCTTGACTTTGACCAGTAGGATCATCTGCGGCTATCAGTGATTAAAATCTACAAGTCAAGGCTACAACTCACACCAATTCCTTCAGAATCTTTGGGGGTAGTACCCAGGCACAAGCCTTTTTTAGAGCTTCCCAGGTATCCACCTTGGGCAGCCAAAGCTGACAGCCATTAAGCTAAGAGGAATATAGTCCTGTGCAAATGATTTATATGGCAAGACTTATGAGATAACCATATAATCCAGGAAATAATAATAACCATGATTTCAAAATTCTTACCATATGCCTGTTACATATATATACTCCCAACCCTTACAACATTGAGAAGTGTTTTTATTCACATTGTACAATGAGGAAACAGAAAATTATAAATCACACAGTAAGTCAATGAGTCTAAAAGCAATTGGATGCTTGACTCCCAAGACACAGCCCTTTCCAATAAGTCAGATTGTGAAAGAAGGTAGAATCTGTTCTTTTGAGACCATACCAAGTGTCCTTTCCTTGGGTTTTATTTTCATCAGTGCCTTGGTCATGCAGGTCTGTGTCTTGGGAAATTGTAGGGAGAAAGCTTTGGCTGGCTTTTCCTCTAACATTTTCAACATGTCCATGGATGCTCTGTCCCCTCTGAGGGCCATTCCATGAGAGTAGAAGAGCAGACACCCTCATTTGGTCTTTGTTGGACTCACCTGTCTACAGACAGACTTGTGAATGGTGTGCTGGGGCTGTCTGGCTGTAATTAGACAGGGCTTTGCCTGACAGGTCCAGCCGGTTAAGCGGGACTTGATTGCGCCTATACCAATGACAAAGCTTGAATAAAAAGTAGGAGCAAAATCAGGACCCCACAGATCATGTCAGCCGTTCTCTTCAGCCCTAGTTAACTGTTTTTACTAGGGAAGCCTTCTTTGTGAAGACAGAATGCAATGCTGTCATATTTTATGATTCGCTCATGCCTGGAAGGAACTGCCAGGTGGATTCGTTTGCCTGTTCAAACGTAGCCTGCACGCCTGTGTGTATGCATGTTGTGTAGGTACTCGTTTTCATTCATGGTTCATTTCTTTGAGAGTTTACCTGCTGATTGATTTGATCACCCAACCAATATTTATTGAGGGCTTGCTGTGTGACTGGTACCACAGTAGGTTCTGGATATTTGTTGCTAAGCAAGACAAAAATGGTCCTGGGGCCGAGGGACTTGTAGGATGGGGATGGTGAGGAGACCTCACTGGTAAACAAATAAATTATACGTTTTACCTATGTAATTATCTGCTATGATGGAGGCTATTAAAAAAATGGGTGTTATGAGCAAGGAGAGATAAAATTTTTGATGGATAGAGGGGTAACAAGTAGGGCTATGTCTGGGAAATCTTCTCTGAGAAAGTTATATTTGAGCTAAGCTATAATTTGGCAATTCAAAATGTTTTCCTTTGCATCACATTGTCATTGAGTATTTTTCTTAATTCTTTTTTCCTCTTTTATCAAGAATGCCCACTGTACATGTATTTTTTTTCTCTGTATTCTTGCATAATTTTCACATGTAGATTATTGAGTGAAGGGTAAGAGATAGTTATATTAAAAAAAAAACAAAACACTTCAGCATCCCACAGAGGATCATTGTACTTTAATATCTCTCTCTCTCTCTTTTTAATAAATCATCCTTTTTTCACCATTGTTCCTTATTTAGGGATGCACTTTATCATTTGCCAGCACTTTCATGTATATTACCCTGTTGATCTTCACCAACAGCCCTGCAGGGTACAAAGAGCATCATCTCACTTTTAAACACTGAGGAACCATGATTCTGGAGGGTGTTTTGTGCAAGGTCATACAGGCTAGTGAGTACCAGAGACAAGAGAAGAACCTATGGGTTTTTTGCTCCTAGGCTAGGAATCTTTCATGCATAGTGGAGAATTACAGAATTTTCTCCTTTTCAACCCTTGCCCTTCCCCCAACCCTGGTTCCCCAATGCACACACACATTTCTCTCTCTCCAGTTCAGAGCATTTGAGGAAAGATTGATTTAAAGGTTTAATGTCTTTTGTGCATTACTATAAATCCAGGAGAATCTACCTGGCCTCTGTTCCAGCTCCAGCTCTGCAACCTACAGTTAATAAATAAATAAACAAGTAAATAATGAAGTTCAATATATATGTATTGGTTGCCTACTATCTATCCAATATAGCTCTAGGCACTTTTGCTATATTGGTGAGCAAATAGACAAGACTCCTCACCTCTACCAAGTTTACATTCTCCCAGGAGAGGCAATCAATAAGTAAATAAATAAGTAAATACATATAATATGTCAGATGGTAAGTGGTAGAGAAAAATAAAACAGAAAAGAGAATAAGGGAGTGCTGGGGGAGGGCATTGAAATATTAAATAAGATGGTCAGAATGACCTCCCTGAGAATGTGCTATTTGTGTACGCATGAGGTCATCTGGAGAAGAACATTCTAGGCAGAGGGGACACTGGCTAAGCTACTGGCCATGGTTCAGGACTTAGTCGATGCATCCCACCCTTGAACTCTGCTTTTCCAAAAGCACAATATTAAAAATGCTGGTTAGACACAGTTGAAATCATATTTTTAAGGATTAGTTTCTATATTCAATTTCACTGTGGGCTAAGTACCCTATTGTGGGCTGTCCAGAATGCCAAACCACCATGAATAATGTTTCCATGGGAAAATGTTTTCTGGGTTTCAACCCACTGACTTACAAATGAACTTAGGAATGGAGCTGGTTAGTAAGTTGAGAGCTGGCTGTGTTAATTAAGGGGCAATTCTCCTGCCACATCTCCCTCTTTTGGCTAGGAGAGAATGCTATTGACTGAGACTCTGCCACTCTGACATTCCTTTTCTGTCCTTATCCTTTCTCTAGTCTCTTTGGTTCCAACCTGTATTTTCCATTTCCCCCGCAGGGCTTCTCTTTTTGCCCTTAGATCTTTGAATAATCCTTCGCGAAGCCATATTGAAAGCCCTTGATTCCCCTTATTCTTTGCCTTCAGAAGAGCTGCCGTCTATCTCACCTTAATTGTAGTGTCTCGGAGATTTCCCAAGGCTTTTTCCATGCACATAGATTTATTTGTATTATTTCACTGTCTGCTTCTGGCAATCTCAGTGCATTTAATGCTAGTAATGAGCATTGCACCTGGAAAATTCCGAGCACCTCACAAATAGATTAATGAATATACGTTGTCTGTTTTTATGAAATTAATGACTACCTGCTTTCCAGTAAATGGTGAATTCTTCAGGTTTCTTTTCTCTGTAAGGAACCCTCAAATGTCTGTCTGAAATTGACTGTGCGTGTTCATAAAAATAATCGGCTAGGCTTTCTTTTTTTCTTTCAACTGTGACTCCCATTTCTTGAAGGCGGGATGGATAGGCAGTTTCGCATCTACAGAGAGGCACGACGGGGCATCAGAAATCTGTAGAATCAGAGTAACAAGTGAAAGGGATGTGGGGTTTGGGATACTTGTATACTGGGGAGACTATTTTGGATTATTCTGTGAATTTGCCTTTGGGGTTTGCCTGGGTCTGCATGGAAATATGAAATATACATATATATATTTATATATATCTCCCCAAATTAGTGGGCAGTATTTTCTGTATTCTCATTTTATTTATACACGGAACCAGTGGGGTCAGATACACTAGTGGGCTGGCCAGAAAACAAAACCTAGAAAATAATCATGGTGAGCAGGTTGTGAGCACCTGCTATATTCTAGGTGCTGTGGTTCATATGAATTTTCTCTTTTATTTCACTACACCCTAGGAGAGCCCCAGAGACATAGAGGTTAGGTAGCTTGCCCAAAACCATTGAACTAGTAAAGCTAAGATTTGACCCAAGGCAGTCTGATTGTAAAACACAAACTTTTCACCATCACACACCACTAGTGCCTGTAGAAGGTAAAGGAGAGCAGAGATTTTCCTTTCTTTCTTTCTTTTCTTTTTTTTTTCCTTTTCTTTTCTCTCTTTATGACTCTTAGTGGAGACTCAAACCCAGAATTACTTTGATAGCTCACAGATCCTGGTTCTGATACTGGCCCTGACTTTCTCTCTCTCTCTTTTTTTTTTTTTTTAAGATTTTTTTTATTTATTTGACATAGAGATAGAGAGCACAAGTAGGCAGAGCGGCAGACAGAGGGAGAGGGAGAAGTGGGCTCTCTGCTGAGCAGGGAGTCCGATGTGGGACTCGATCCCAGGACCCTGGGATCATGACCTGAGCCAAAGGCAGAAACCCAACCAACTGAGCCACCCAGGAGCCTTGGCCCTGACTTTCTAACTGGTATGCCTCGGAATTACCTGGAGGACCTGGAAACTCAGAGTACAGAGCCACTCTACCAGTTTCCAAGCTGATGCTGATGCTCCTGCATTGGGACATACACTTTGAGAACTGCTCCCCTCCACCCCCATTAGATCCTCCCTATAGACCCTCCTAGATGAGTAGCATTCGTCATGATAACTTAGCCTTTTACAGCATCTTGATGCTTTCAGAGCCTTGTGTCCACATCATCTTGGTCCTTAAAACAGTGCAGGGCTTTATCTTGGCCAAAGGTCAGTTCCATTGCATAGGTGAGAAAATCAAGCCTCTGTGACAGTAACTGGGTAGTAAGTGCCCCATTGCTTAGCAAGTCAGTGGCAGAGCAAGAACTTAGATATTCCATTTTTCATTGTACCCTATTGATGCTCTAATGAGCCCAACAATTGTCCATCCCTAGCATACAGCTCACACACTGGTTCGGTTTACTTTTATTTTCAACTGAAGCTTGTTATAGGAATGAGTGAGCTCCAGGGAAATCATCTCTTGCTCAAAAGGAGAAACTGTGTCCCGAGAGGCGGTATCTGAGCACAAAGGAGGGTGGGCCTGTTTGTTTCTGAAAACACGATCTCCACACTTGCATCCAAATTAAAGGTCTCTGAACTTGAGTTGGGCTGGCTAATATTTCTTTTCCCTTCCAGGTTTGCTGAGCTTATAAATATCAATTATAAGGCTGAGTAAATTACAGGGATGTTGAACTTTGAATTATTGTAGCACTTTAAAGTATCTATATAGGGATAATAAGGAGATTGTGAAAATCTGCTGAAGGAAATCTCACACATATTTATAGATAATTAATACACTGAGCGGAAACTGGAAATCAGCACTGAATTTTTTAAAGCAGTAATTTAAAAATGCATTATGGCAACACATTAGGTTAGCAGTTATTCAACAAGGAAATGTGAAGATTATTAAGCTAATTAAAGGTAATAAAAACAAGTTAAGGTATTTGGCATATAACTTCGAAATTAAAAAGAAAAAAAAAGTCCTTGCTCCTTCTAGGCAAGTCACAGATGGCAATTAATATATTGATAAGTTACTGGGCTTGTATGTAATAAGAAAAGACTGCTGTATAAAGACATATTCCCTGGAGAAGCACAAAAAAAGTACAAGGAGTTGGTTCTGTGTAACTCGAGACCCTTTAGCAGGTCCCGGTGGGGGCACGTGGGCTTTCTCTTTCTCACCACGGGATGAATGATGGCCATTTCGGGAACTCAATCTTGGAAAACTTTCTCCAATATATCTGATCCCACTTGGCTTTCAGATCCTGTGGCCTCTTTCCTGATCTTGGGGCTCTCTTCCACTTCGAGTTATGTGACAGCGATCAGGGTGGGGGATGGTACCCTATTCTTCTCTGCATTTTTAGATTGTGTCCTCTGCGTGCAATGTCTATGGATGCAAAAGGGAGCGGTGCCCACTGGCCACGTCGGAAATAGACTCCTCTTTGTGGCAGAGGCTTTAGCTAAGTGTGTTCAGCTCCGCAGTATTTAGATGTTTCTTTGGGGAAGGATAAAAAGAAGGGGAAGAAAAGGCAGAAAGCAATAGTTAGAGAATGAAAAAAATAAATGTGCCCACGAAACAGAATGATACATTTGTGTCCACATATTTTTGTGTGTTTGTTAGTTTGTATACCAGTTATCGAGGAGGAAGGGGTTGGTAACAGGAGGCAATGGCCAGACCCCGAATAAACCGTAGCTGTGTCTGCCGGCACTGCGAAACAGATTATTAAATGCCTCTGGAAGAAATCTTGGGGGTGTTTATGGCAGCTTGGGACTTTGCAATTTCAAATTAAGGCTGGCTCGTGATTTTTAATTCTGGTAGAGGACCCTTGTAAAATTTACCACTGAGTAAATTGGGGTGTGCACAGTTAACTGGGGTCAAAGGGCAAAAGTTATCACAGGGAGAATTATTCAGTTTATCAGAAAAATGGGGCTCCAGTAGGATAAAAACTAATAAATAGTCTCAAAAAGAAAGTTCCAATTTGTCTGCAATCTTACACAATTATAGAGAATAGATCAGAGGTATATAGGCAAGCATTCGGTTCTACAGCCTGAAATCGTTTGACTATTTTAGTTCATGAGGTTTTATAAAACTCTTTACAAACTCAGCCTTTCCTAAAGACATGGGGAAAAATCATCTTAAAGAGAACTTTGATCCAATACTTAAATTAAAAGAAGGTTTTAATGTTGCAAGTTATTTGGTCCATGATTATGCAAATTGTAACCAAGATTTCTGTAACCTTTGTTCTAAGATGCTAAATAAGGGAGACTTTCTTTGGAAAGCTAGCACACTTTTATCAGCAAGGTCACACTAGAAATTTCAGGAGGACAAGTAAAAAATGACTTCCCCAAGCAAAAGGGATCCTTTTAGGTCATCAGAATGAATTGTTTGAAAGCTTCAAAGCAGCCTTGGTTCTCATTACTGGAGCCTGCCTTTACAAGAAATGCCTTTTTTCAATTATTTTCACTTTTCATTAGAAGTCTTTGCAGTTGTTGCTCACCTCATTAAATCCACTAAGATGCTACGTGTTTAATTTCCATGTTATAATTTGTAGCAAATTGTTTGACATGAAACCTAGCTTTTTGAGCCTGTGATTTCCAAGGTTTTCCCTTCCCTCCACCCCCAGACTCAGCAGTTACCTTTTGGAGGATGGAACAAATTAATGCAATTAACGTAATTTGTAATGTAACTGGTCTACATTATTGGAATTTTGTTCGGATAGGTTGTCTGGGACACGGTGCCTTCCGAGCGCCGAGGCCGTCATTACCCGATGCCTTGTGGAAACCTGTCCCTTCCGCTTGTAAAATGTCCCTCCTGCTCCAGCCTCCACTTCCCTTCCTCAGTGACCAGCGGGCTAATTGAACACTTTCTCTCAGAAGAGTTTTCAAGTTCTCAGCCAGAGCTTCCCTCCGCTAATTGATATCAAGGAATGTTTGCCTTATTTGGCGGATGCCCATTTCGGGTATTTGTAGCTTTTATCATTTTGCCCCTCAGCTATCGCGCCGTCAGATTTCTTGATTTGACTCCTTTCATCTTTTCTCATCAGTCAATCACTTCCAATCCCGCCTCCCCCCCCCCCCCCCCCCCCCCCGCTCCTTTAAGCATCTCCTTTGAACTCAGTCCAAGGCGGTGGGCACTCAGGTACCCAAGATGCTGGGCCGCGCTGAGCTCAGGGCGTGGTCTCGCCGCCATCGCCGGGGACTGATGGGGGAGGGGCGAGAGCCAAAGAACCGTGGCCCGCATCGCAAACGCGTTCTGATGACCCTTTCAAAAATAGTTGTACTTTCCACTCTCTAGTCGTGCGCCCCTCTCCTTTCCTTCTTCCCAGGCTTTCCTGATGGGCTGAGATGGACAGGGTTTCCAGTCACCTCCTGTCACGTCCTAGACAGATCATTTGCCCCTTACGGAATGGGTAGCATCTTGGGACCTCACGAGAGGCAGGCATTCTGGAAAGTTGCTACCCACACGTATATACCACGAGCATATTCGGATTCTGAGTTTTCCAGATAAATTGTGCTTTATTTTTCCCATCTGCCCATCAGCCTACAGAGCCTGGAAAGACACATGGGCTGGGCGGATCCCCAGCTTTCTGGCAAACACCAAAATGCTGTTGAACATTGTTGTCAGGTCATGGTTTTTTTTTTTTTTTTTTTCTTTCTTTCTTTTTTCTTTTTTCTGAAATGCATTAGCAAACATGCCAAATACAATTTCAGTCTCGGATTGAAGTAAATAAGCCCTGGGGTTTTCGGCAGAGCGAAGCAGCCCAGATGTGGAAGGAGCTACAGGCATTGCTGTGGGGGCGGGAATGGGGTGGGGGTGGTTAGACTCTCTCATATCACCTTTGGTCCTCACATTGCGGTGGCCCTGAGTTATACATAAGGTTAGGGGAAATTTAAAAAAAAAAAAAAAAGTCATTTCAGCAAAAGACAAGGCTTCATATGATTGTCATTTCGGTTGGAGCATGAGAACCTCGCTGCTCACCAGAACTGAAAATTGGACTTGCACTATTCTGTAAGGATAGGAGAAGATCCCTCTGTTGTATACTGTGGGATTCTATTAAATCCACGGCACCTTCCCAGCAAAAGAATACTGTAGCTCTAGACCTTTCATTCACTGAGCGGCTGAGTTTTTCATTTTCCCAGTTCAGCCTCTTTCTCAGTAATAAATTGCCCTGAATTGGAGTCCTGTCCTAACAGTGTCTGTACTTTCCTTTCGTACCCCTCATCTCTCCTGCTACGAATGTGTAGAGCCATGACAGGAGATTAATATTGAAAGAGAACTTTTCCCCCGGTTACATTTTACCTGTCCACTTCTGCCTTTTATTTCCTTCTCCAAGACTTCTTTTTCACGGGGCAGAATCCTCCAGGTTAATTTAACAAAGGATTCCTCTCGGAGCTTACCAGAGTTTCCTGCCCATGGGTGACCTGTTATTCAACCAACTGATATTTGTCACTGAGTGATTCTGAATGTTGATCTTGCTTCTTTGAGTTAAGAGGGAACAGTGTGCCTTCAGGTCAGTATCCCTCTTAACCACAACAGAATGTAAGCCTCATTCTCAGACAGAAAGCAATGCATTTGTTCAAAGATGAAGAAAACATAAAAGGGATGAGGCTAAGGATGGAGACAGTTTCTGGGCGTTCACAGGTAAGCTGATACTTGGAGATTCTCGGAGATTAGTGTTCTATCAAACGGCAGAACATCTTTGGCAAGAAGAAACCTAAGGGATTAATGGTGGGGCGGTGGGGAGGGGGGAGCTCACTGTGAGAGTATGGGGGACAGATGTGTACAGAGAGTGTAAAAGTCATTCTCAGAGCTGGGAAAAGTTTAGACATTCTGGGGATTGAGCCAGCTAACTTTTATTTTAAGCCTTCCAAATCACAAGATTACAACAAGCACGGGCAAGTTTAATTATAGTAGAGGGAAGGTTAAAAAGCACACACGTTTTTACACTGAGTGTGCACATACATACACACAGGCACAGAAACTCTGTTTTTTGTTTTGTTTTTCTGTAGCAGAATTCACCGGCACATGCTGTAAATAATTTGAACATAATCAAAAGAGAAGGTAACCTTGACACTAACCTGACACCTGGAAGAGAGCAAATGAGAGAGGAAAAGCAGCACTGGAGCCTACAGATGGCTCCTGGCCAATTCTAAACATCACACGTGAGTGTGAGTGTCTGTGTTAAGAAATCAGTCATGAGGCACACAAATAAAAGAAGCTCCAACAAAATGCACTGGAGATAATACAACAGATTGGTCTTAAGCACAAGGCAAACACAGCCACCAAAATGTAAATGGCAAAGTTGAAATAGAGCGGTGTTTTTTTTTGTTGTTGTTGTTTGTTTTTGTTTTGTTTTCTGTTCTCTCTTATAGGGTAACAGACCATGCCACAACTTACTGATTTATTTTTTGTCATTCCCCACAATTCTCTGTGTTGACTGGATTCCAGCGGGCAACTCTGCCGCAACTCGTGTCATTAGCTGAGGTCACTGGCTTGGCTGTGTTTAGCTGGGAGCACATGTGGGGCTGGGAAGTTCAAGTGGCCTCCCTGGAAGGCCTGGGGCTCTGATGGAGACAACTGGAAGGAAACAGTGGAACTCTCCTCTTGGTGGTCTCTTTCGGAGGTCACTGTGCCCCTGTACATGGTGGCCCCCAGGTGACAGTAAAAGCAGAAGCTACCAGGCCTCCTACAGGCCAGGCTGGGTCTGGCACTATGTTACTTCCTCCTTATTTTATTGATGAAGGCAAGTCACAAAGCTGGCCCAGGTTGGAGGGTAGAAATTTGAACTCTGCTCCAGTTTCTGAAGAGTGTCTTCATGTGTGAGATAGAGTTGCACTTTCAGTTCAACTCATGGACAGTCATAAAGTTCTTCATTTCAGGTTTGAGCTGATAAGTGAAATTAGGTGTCTTTACAGGTAGCACTCAAATGCAACTGGAATGTTTCCTCAGATTTCAGAAAGTCAGTGGACTGGGTTCACGGATGAAACCATGTTGACGTTTGATTTATTCACTTCTTTAGTCTTTATCGTATTTCTTATATTCTTATATCTTAAGTTGAATATATGAACTCAATAATACTGCATGATTTTAAGAGAAAATTATTAGGTCTTTGCTTTGGCTGTGTGTTCTGCTCAAGTTTAATTTATAATGCTTTGGGGAAATGTGTCATCCATTCAATCAATGCCTATTTATTGAGTGTCTACCATGTGCTCCATAGTGTATTTTTTCAGTAAGTGTCTATCAAGAAGGTGTATCATCTAGGCAGGTCGTTTTGAGACCAATCCATGTAGGATCGTGAGTTCTGAAGAGACAGAAACATAAATATATAATAAATATAAATGCATAAAATAGACTGATAATAAATATGTTGAAAACTTAAAGTAGTTGCTAAAACATGAATCAACAAAAGTAATATACTCTATGGCCAATACACATGTTGTCTTTGTGTCTTCTCAGAAGTTAAACCAGAATTTCCTTCCGTGGGAGGCTGTAGGTATTTTCTTTTTCCTTTTCTTTTTTTTCATAGGTTTTCTTAAAGACTAAAGAAATACAGAAAATAAGGTAACATCAAGGGACAGGTTAAACATAACCAAATTATTTATAAAGTATAATACCAGAGAAGCAAATACTTGCAGACTTGGATCTTTGGATATATTATTTTAATGTGAAATATTTAATGGCAAGTTATTATTGAAAGGGGAAACAAACACAAATTTTAAAAATATATATAGAGGCTCCTGGGTGGCTCAGTCAGTTAAGCATCTGCTTTTGGATTGGGTCATGATCCCAGGGTCCTGGGATCAAGCCCCACATCAGGCTCCCTGCTCAGTAGGGAGACTGCTATTCCCCTGTTTGTGTTCTCTCTCTGTCAGGTAAATAAGTAAAAATCTTTAAAAAAAAAGTATATATATATACATATATATATATATATATCTTAAAAAAGTATATATATATATATATATATATATATATATATATATATATAACAATCAACATTATTATACTCCAATCCAGATCATAAAAAAAATGAGTTTTAAGGGAAATGAAAGAATGAACATAGAGGATAAAAATAGTTGTTTTTATTTACTTATTAGCTTTTAAGAAAAAAATAAAATAATTATAATAAAACAATCTTATCTATAGTCATTTTTAAAAAAAATTCTAAAATCTTTATTACAGTTCTAAGTAGCTTTCTCTAATAAGAAAACATACCTTGACAGGTGGATTCTTTCCTCTACATCAGAGTCAGCAAACTGGATCAAGTCCTTCCCGCCATGCCCATCCATTTGGATGTTGTCTACACCGCTTTCATGCAAAAACTGGTGTGAAAAAATTGAGGTTGTATACCTGAAGAGCTGAAAATGTGTATTATCTGACCCTTTACAAAAAATGGTTCCTGGGGCACCTGCGTTGCTCAGTGGATTAAGCCTCTGCCTTCAGCTCAGGTCATGATCTCAGGGTCCTGGGATTGAGTCCCACATCGGGCTCTCTGCTCCACAAGGAGCCTGCTTCTCCCTCTCTCTCTCTGCCTGCCACTCTGCCTACATGTGATCTCTGTCAAACACATAGATAAATCTTAAAAAAAAAAAAGTTTCCTAACTTCTGATCTAGAATGTACGACAGTTTTAAACGAGTTATAGTAAGGATAAGGAAGACCTTGAGTCTAAACGATGATGATCTGACTGATTCCTCTGCTATATTAAAATAGACTTCTATTTGACACCATTCTATCCTATTCCATAGCACAAGGTTTTCAAGAAGAATTGCTAACATTAGATCTCTCCCCATTTCCCTTCAAATAAATCTTACCTGGAAACTCTGTACATAAGATAAAGATAGAGGTAGGGATATTAGGGAAAATGTGGTGTTTTAGATAAAGATGGGGACCTTGGACTCTTGACAGTGAGATTGTTTTATCAACCCTCCTTTTTTCAGTGAAGTCCATGAAGTTTCCTGAAGAAGCTTCTGGACTCCCAATAATTCTGGGCTAAATGGATAAAATTAATGGGATGTCAGGGCTAAAAGGGATTGTAGAAATTGTCTTTTCTTTACAGATGAAGAAATCAGAGCCCAGAGCATTTAAATGCTTTATACCAGGGCCTACAACAGTGACTGGCAGAACCAACAGCCAAGACCAGAGCCAAGTGACCTGATTTGCAACCCATACTGCCTCTAATCCTTTCCTGCAGAGAATGATGCAGGAACTCAGCTCCCTTGGTGGCATGGGAACCTCAAGACCAGCAATATCTTCTTAGGACACACTCCAGCAGGTTCCTAAATAGATTTCTAAGTGATAGGAGGAGAGAGACAAGAACAAAGAGAGAGGAGAATAAATAGCTACATCTCAAAACAGAACAAAGATAAAAGATGGGTCTCTGGAAGTGATTTTTATTTTTTATTTTTAAATTATTATTATTTTTAAAGATCTTATTTATTTATTTGACAGAGATCACAAGTAGGCAGAGAGCAAGGCACAGAGGGCGGGGGGAAGCAGGCTCTCTGCTGAGCAGAGAGCCCAATGTGGGACTCCATCCCAGGACCCTGAGATCATGATCTGAGCTGAAGGCAGAAGCTTAACACACTGAGCCTCCCAGGCACCCCTGGAAGTGATTTTTAAAAGAAAGCTTTATCTTTTTTTTTTTTCAAAGATAATAAATTTATTTATTTATTTATTTATTTATTTATTTATTTATTTGAGAGATAGAAAGTACATGAGAGAGGTCAGTGGGAGAAGCAGACTCCCTGCCAAACAGGGAGCCTGGTGTGGGACTTGATCTCAGGACTCCAGGATCACGACCTGAGCCGAAGGCAGTTGCTTAACCAACTGAGCCACCCAGGCACCCTAAAAGAAAGTTTTAAAATAAACTGATGATATTAACTATTAAGAGTTTCTCTCCCACAAATGATATTGAAGGATTTCATATAGCCAGGGCTGTATTTGACTGTATGCATTTCTGTTTATAAATTATTTTTTTCTAATTTCAAAATAAGGGAGCTGGTACAGAGCAGCAATCATTAACTCTGAGAGACAGAAAGAGAAAGAGAGAGAGAGGAAAATAAAGAGCTAATGGAATGAAATACAAGGCTATAAAATTAATTTAGAAGAGGAAGTGGAGAATCATTCACTTACTTTAAATTATACGGAGGTTTAGGTAGGGAGAATTGAATTACTAAAGCAGGAATTTGGCAGGGCACTGAGGTTAACAGCTTGAGCCTTATGACAAAGGTTATAGGATCTCAAATGAGGACAAGTGACCATGAGCATCTAATTAATATCCTTTTCAATTTATGGAAGAGGTTAGAAAATCTATTTTGGCCTGAGATTTCCCCAGCCTTGCAAAATAGATTTCTGTTTATTACACTTCTAATAATATTATCACTGTTCATTGATAAAAGTTAGAAGCAAATGAGAGCATTAGCCTTTACTACCTGTTATATCTTTCAAGAGGAAGATGTTTTTCAAGTACCATCAAAGATCTAATAGTAATTACTGAACACTTGATGCCTGTGTCTTCTTACCTTAATGGCACTATCAATTTTATAGATGAAAATTTGAATGAAAACTTTAGGAAACTTTAGTTGTGGGCATCCAGCCAAAGTGAAATTACCATGCTTAGGAAAGTCAAAGAAAATAATTGATAGGAACTCATACAGATCTCTTTTTCTTGAGATACTCATTTGTATTTGTGTTCTATATTGATCTGTCCTTTATTATTTTTTAATTTTTTTAATTTAAATTCATTTTAGTTAATGTAGAGTGTATTATTAGTTTCAGAGGTAGAATTTAGTGATGTATCAGTTGCGCTTAACACCCGGTGCTCATCACATCATATACCCTCCTTAATGCTCATCACCCAGTTACCTCATCCCTCACCTATATCCCCTCCAGCAACCCTCAATTAAGAGTCTCTTAGGGTTTGCCTCCCTCCTTGTTTTTATCTTACTTTCCCTTTCCTTCCCCTATGCTCCTCTATTTTGTTTCTTAAATTCCGCATATGAGTGAAATCCTATGGTATCTGTCTTTCTCTGACTGACTTATTTCTGGGTTAGCATAATACCCTCTAGTTCCAGCCACATTGTTGCAAAGGGCAGGATTTGCATCTAAGGGGACACACATGGGCAAAATTTTGCAACCATATCCAAATATATTGGAATGGGGGTAGTAACAGCCTGTTGAGAGAAAAGCACATTAGACTGGAAATCTAAATTCCTGGATATGAGTTCTGATTTGGCCATTCATTTGCTTTGTGACCTTGGGACAAAATGCTGTATCTCTCTAGAAGTGTCTCTACTTACCTATATAAGATAGGGGTTTAAGAAGTGAGAATCTGCACAGATCTTGTCTAATGATTATAAAATAGGACATTCTGTGATAGCTTCTATTTTATTCAGGCAGCCCCGAAAGAACTTTCTTTTTCTTTTTTTTAGTGCAGAACTTTGCCATTTCTATTATTTTTTTGCTATCCCTTAGAAGTTTCTGAATCGTATAGATTTTCGGTTGGAGAAGACCTGAGCTTATCTTGCTCAGTGGTTATCAGATTTAAGCATATATTAGAATGAACTGGGATCATTGTTAAAATAGTGAGTTCTGCATCCCCCTCCCCCACAGTTTCTGATCCAATAGGTCTCGAAGAGGATCCCAAATTTGCATCTGTAATCAGTTCCTAGATAAAGTTCACTCACTGGTCCTGGGACCAAACTTTGAGAACCACTGGTCTCAATCTCTGTTTTCACCAGATTTTGGAGGCCTTGCAAAGTTAATTGAATTATCCGTGCTTACTCATCAAGTTAGTGACTGAACCAAGACCAGCAAAACCCTGGTCTCCCAGATGCTGAGGTCAGAGACTTTTCTAGGACACCACAATTCCTCACTTTGAATTTGGGTTACATGATACAGACCAAACAATCCAAATGAATTTATTCCAATCCACATTGCTGTTCAGATTAGAATAAAAGAAAAGCAAGAAGTCTTTACTCTTCTGTAGACAGAAATTTTAACAACAGAGGTATGTAGTCAGCAGAAATTATTCCAAATACCCAGTATTTTTTTTTCCCCCTAATTTGTGGCCTACACCTGGGCCAGGATTGCACGACAGAGAATTAAGGCTGAAATGGGGGAAAGAAGTAAGACTCATTGTGAGTGAAAGGTGTATGTCATAATGAAGACAGACGAAGAAAACAACCCTGCTGGTTTCTACTAATGCATTTTTAATATTTTCATGCTTGAATTTTAGTTTTTTTTTTAAATTTTTAACAAAAACTGAGAAGATTTTTGTTTCACAAAATATTTTGGTAGCTTTGGACAGTTATGTATTAAAAACAATTTCCTCTAGCTCTTCATCTTGCAGAAATGAGATTTTATTCTTGAGTCCCTAGAAATAGACACACACACACTCTGCTTGTGAACACAATGGAGAACTCTAAAAGACAAATAGGTTTCCCTGAATTTACTGAACTCTGGGATTTCCTAGGATTTTCTTCCTTCTCTGGAGTCTTCCTTCATCTCTCCTCTCCTCCCTGTTTGTTCAGCTATGCATGGTTAGGGTCTGAGCTTAGATGCTATTCACTGACCTTCCGAATCTGAATAGGGGACTTGTGGTGGGCATCTTCCAAGAAGGTTCTCCATCATTGGCATCATTGGCTGCCTGGGTAGCTCAGTCAGTTAAGCATCTGCCTTAGGCTCAAGTCATGGTCCCGGGGTCCTGGGATCCAGCTCCCTATCGGGCTTCCTGCTCAGCGGGGAATCTGCTTCTTTCTCTCCCTCTGCCCTTCCCCTGCTTGTGCTCTCTCTATCAAATACAAAAATAAAATCTCTAAGAAAGAAAGAAACTTCTCCATCTTGCCACATTATGGTATTCTTGCCCTTGTGGAGTCTTGCTGCTTGAGTGTGACCTAGTGATTTGCTTCCAGTGACTCCAATGTGGCAAAGTGGTGAGATGACCGACCTTTCTTTCTTTCTTTCTTTCTTTCTTTCTTTCTTTCTTTCTTTCTTTTAAGATTTTATTTATTTATTTGGCAGACAGAGATCACAAGCAGGCAGAGAGGCAGACAGAGAAAGGAGGAAGCAGGCTCCCTGCTGAGCAGAGATCCCAGGACCCTGAGATCATGACCTGAGCCGAAGGCAGAGGCTTTAACCCACTGAGGCATCAAGACGCCCCTAGGATGACATTTCTAACGTTAGGTTACACAAAGACTCCGGTTTATAGCTTGCTCCCTGTCTCTTATTTGCTCATAGTGCCATGCTGTGAACTACCTTATAGAGTGGATTTTATGGCCAAAAAAAAAAAAAAAAAATTAAGGGCTCTGACCAACAGCCAAGAAGGAACCGAGGTGCTCAGTCCCACAACTCATATTGAATCCTCCAAAAACCATGTGAATGTGCTTAGAAGCTGGTCCTCTTTCTGCTAAGCACATGGGTGAGACAGCAAATCAACAGATTTCTGAATGACCCAGAGGCGGGAACACCTAGGTGAGCTGAGCCCAGATTCTTGCCCCAGAGAAAGTATTTACTGTTTTGAGCTGAAAATTTGGGAGGAATTCGGCACACAGCAGTAGAAAGAGCCCATTACAGAACCCACGACACTTACTGACACTCCCTGTAGGACAGTGGATCACAAGCTTTAGATAGCAAGCTTTTAAAAATAGAGATACCCAAGGTCTGCCTTCGGGTAGTTGGATTCAATAGGTCTAGAATAAGGCTCAGAAATCCGTGTTTTTAAACAAGCATTGTAGGTAATTTCTAAGCTTATAGTGTCAGGACTACACTTCTGAAAACACTCTAGTTAGGAAGCCACAAACAACCATATATGTCTTATTCATGGCTAAATGCCCTTGTCTGAAATATAGATTCAGAAGAAATGTAATTGAATTAGTGAATGCATACCGCTATACAATATAGAGAAATATTGGATGGCTTTACAAAATTTAGTTGTAAGTATAGTATGAATAAGGAAATTAACTTCTATGTCCTCAGAACTCTTATGTGGTTATCATAACTTTCCTTAACTGTTTATGCATTTGCATATGCAAATTCCCCTTCTCCGTAAGAACAAAACTGTGTATTACCCTTTTTATCCACCCACTGTGACCTCCAGTGTCTTGGCATACATTCAATTCTCAACTGTATTTGTTTATTTCTCTCTTTTGCTCATTGTAAAATAACTCTTTAATGATGTAGATGTTTAAAGATCAGATAACTCTATCTTATCACAAGCCCATCAACATGACAATCTAGCGTCATGGAAAGAATAGAATTTTCAAATTATACATTCATGGCTTCAAATCCCAGTTCCCACTTTTAATAACTTAAGGTCCTTCGGCAAATCATTTAAGTTCTTTGAGTCTTTGTTTTCTTCTTTTTGAGTGGTGGCTGGTGTTCTTAAGAAATTTTAAGAAGCTAATATGCAAGAAGCTTTATATCTGGCAGATGCTTAAGCCCATGTCATTTCCACCTGTTTTTAATAAACTTTTTATTTTTTATTTTTTGCTCATGCTATGAATTGAATTGTGTCCCCTCAAAATTTTTATGATGAAACCCTAACCCCTGGTACCTCAGAATGTGATTATATTTAGATAAACCATTTAAAGAGGTAATTACTTTAAAATGAGGCTACTAGGGTGGTTTTAATCCAATCTGGCTGGTATCATCATGAGATGAGGGAATTTGTACATACAAAGACACACCAGGGATGCATGTGCACAGAAAGAAGACTGTGTGATGACACAGCAAGAGGGTAGCCAGCCGCAATCAGAGAGAAGCCTCAAGAGACACCGTACTTGCTGACAACTTGATCTTGGACATCTAGTTTCCAGAACTGTGAGAAAATACATTTCTACTGTTCGAACCCCGCCTCCCCCCCCCCACCCCCGCCGTCTATGCTATTTTGTTCCGGAAGCCCTAGCAAATAAATACACTTTATATCTATCGTAGTATGTTTTTATGCTGCTCTACACTCACAGTCATGGTTTTGAGTGAGGACATTGTGTTGTTGTAGTTTGCACAGCAATCCCATTGGATATTTAATGTTTTGTTACTTTGTAAATAGAGACAGTTCTTTCAGGTCTGGCTTGTTTTCCAAACTGGCTCTCCCCTCCCTTTTCCTATGGTAGTGAAGGCATTCATACTAACAAGCTTACCCTTTCCTTCAGCTTAAGCACCAACGCTGACCTGAAGCAAGAGACAATATTTAAGAGACGGTATTTAGGCACAGAGCTAAATTTACCTTGGCTATGGCCTGCTTCTTTCTGCTCTCAGGACACCTTGAGAGACCTGTCTCAGTGTTCTTGGTCCTCTGTCCCTATTGTGGGATCCTGACTCGGCCCTGGAAACCGACACTTTGCTAGCTGATCATCATTTAGATAGGTGGTCAGAGACAAAATTGTCAACAATTTTCTTCCACTTTCACTCATCTTTGTTTCCTAAACCAAGAATTGGGGAGTTTTTCATTCTACTATGTTTGGGGAAGAAAACATAGGCATGACTACAAAAAGACCGAGGAAGAAAGTGAGCATGCTTCTCTGTGTATTGCAGGGAAAGAGGATGACAGGGGTAGGGAGGGAGGCTGGAGGTACCAGGGCTGTGCCTTCTGCCCCTCTAATGGTTTCTCTGTTTTAGAGACTGGAGTTCCAAGCCATGAAAAACAAGGCCGGAAAATATTCCATTTCCTCAAAAAGTTAAAAAAATCACTCCCGCAACTAGACCTAGCTCAAGTTTCAACTGCAACCAGAGGGCTTTTGATTACAAATAAGGAAAAATATTCTGAAAAGAAGGGTGGTCAAACATCATAATATGTTCCTAGAGGGGGTTGTTGAATTACCGTAATAGTTGGTCTTTAAAATACAGAATGTCTCCTTTATTTAGGGTCATTTAAGTATAGTTGATTCAAGCCTGAAGTGGAGAAAAAAACAGGAGGACTTCTTACAAGCACATTTGCCCCTGTAATTCCACGGTCTTCATGCATCAGCAGCCCTTTCTCAGTGGGTTTACCAATTTTTAATAGTTGATATTATTTTAGGCTTACCAGTAGCTGATTCTTAAACATGCTTCAGGCTCCAAGGCTGTGCATACCAAGATTTCTGGTAACAGCTGGAAATCCATAATTATAGTTCACGGGTACAGTGCTCATCTGGCAAAATCTGTAAATAAGGCTTAAAAAAGCAAATAGACCATTTATATAAACAGTTTCTGAATACTCGTAGATCTATTGCCAAGGGAATGGAAAATTAGCCTTTTCTCAATTATTTCTTTTCCTATATCAGAGGGTAACAGTTTAATACTTGATGTTAAAAGAAATGCTTTTAAAAAATAGTTAAAGATGTGAATGTAAAGAGTGAAATGTACCTAAAATGTTGTTCTTTTTTGCCTTCATATAGCTTGAAAAACTGGTCAGTTTTACCCTATTGAAACATCATCAGAAAGAAAATTATTGCTTGAAAGCAATTTCCTACTGGAATCTATCCCCTACAGATTCATTTTAAGGAAACTTCTGGATTAGCTTCCAAAGACTGTGAGGTCTTTCGTTTTAACTTCTTTTTAAAAAATTATTTGAAGTGCTGTAAACCAGCATGAATAAAATGGTATGCGATCAAGAAATAATTTTGTGTTCGTAAATGAAAAACAATGCAATGTATGAGCTGCATTCGAAATAAGCATGATTTATAAAAAACCCCTCACTACTTTTCGTTTTTCTTCCAAGTATTTTTTTGAAACTAAATTTTGATGGAAAGTATTTTAAACTGAATGAGCTCTTAAGCAATTAGTGATTACAATTCTAGTAGAAGTGACATGATATAACCCCACAAATACACCACAAGAGACCTGCCAACGACTGCTTAGTATTTGTGGTGGCGGAGGAATGGGAGTGTGGTTCTTGTTCCTTCCAGAACAAGCAATTATAATGGTCAATCATGCTAAATTGCACGCAGTACACCACTGGTTTAAGAATAAAAGCAAACACGTTTTCTCTTTTCTTTTGCGATATTTTTACTTTTGTTTGGCTTTGAGCAGGTTTATACTAATTATTTAAGCACTTAACACAATTTAAACAAAATAAATGAACCAGAAAAACTGCCATTTGCCTAGATTGGTCACACATGAAGTTGACTGGCATCAGTCACTGTCTGAATGTCCCTGGGCACAAGCAGATGTAAAATCTGATTTTAAAAATCTCCCAAACTAGATGATTGCATATTTTAACATATATAAGATCTGATAATTGTGAATTGCTTCTTTTGCAGATTAATTGACATTAGTATGCAAGCGATCCTGAGTGTATCTTCTTGCTCTTTTCTCTCTTTCTGTGTCTTTGGAGTCTCTGAACTGTTAATACTTCACTTACTTGTCGCCACTATGACATGTAAAGCTCTATGTGCATCTTAGTTGAAAATCAAGACAAAAAGAATCTAAGGGGTGCCTGAATGGCTCAGCCCATAAGTGTCCAACTCTTGATTTGGGCTCAGGTCATGATCTCAGGGTCATGAGTTTGAGTCCTGCGTTGGGATCTACACTGGGTGTGGAGACTTCCTAAGGTTCTCTCTCTCCTTTCTCCCCCCTTCCCTTCTAAAACAAACAAACAAACAAATAAATAAATAAAACAAACCTAAAAATCAATAAAAGAAGCAAGTTTTTTCTTCCTTTTTTAAACATTAAAGTACAATAAAATGGAAAACTGAACTCATCTCAGGTGGTAAATGTTTGCACGTATGTAATGTATGCACGTATGTAATCACCATTCACATCAACTGTCATAACCAGCAATCCACAAGGTTCCTTATGCCCTTTCCAGATTAATATACCTCTCCTTCCCCAGGAAGTGGCCACTATCCTTTTATTGCCATCAGGTGGTCTGGTGTGTTCTTGAAATCTCTGTCAATGGAATTATATATGTTCTCTTTTGTGTCTGGATTCATACATAAAATTAATATTTTAAACTCCAATCTAGTACCAGCTATGAAAAGTAGTTTTTCCTTGTTTCAATTTAGTTAAACTGTTTAAGTGGGCACTTGGGTGGCTCAGTGGTTAAGCATTTGCCTTTGGGCTCAGGTCATGACCCCAGGGTCCTGGGATCCAGCCCTGCATCTGGCTCCCTGCTCAGCAGGAGGTCTGCTTCTCCATCTCCCACTCCCCCAGCTTGTGCTCCCTCTCTCTCTGTGACTTTCTCTGTCAATTAAATAAATAAAATCTTTTTAAAAATCTGGTAAGTATTTAATTTTTTAAAAAGGTTTTATTTTAAATAAACCATAGCAGGGTTTATTACAAAGAGCCACAGAGGTGTTAGAAGTTCAAAAATAATACATGTCTTTTATTGCTCTAAAATTGCATTGTTTTATCAGAGGAAGATAAAATTAGCCGAACTGAATGTCTATAAGTAAGTATGTGAGTTGCTTTTAGAGGAAATATTTGGGGCAGTTGTTCTGTATGCCCAGGGAGGAATAAAGGGGAAATAAATTAATTATAGTGGAAAAGATTTAAATTTGGACCAAAAAAAAAAAAGTCTGATATCCCAAGATATCAGACTATTCTGATATCCTAACATGTACTCAAGTTTTAGTCCGAGGTCTGTTACTATCTGTACCTTGAATGGCAAACGACTGTACTCAGTGTACTCAGATGTGGTCTCAGTTTCCACATCTGTAAGAAAAAGGGTTTGACCTAGATCAGGATTGCAGGTACAAATCATTAGGGAGGCCAGGCAGATAATACCAACATGTAGAAGTCCTGTAAGTGAGTGTGGCCAACAGGACAGGAGCTGTCAGATTAATCATGGAATGCCCAATGGAAATATAGGCAAGTATTGCCCAAACCTCCCAGTTTTCAAGAACATGGAAAATTTAGAAATCTGGAATTGTTCATACGAAGTCTCTTAGTCTAAAGTTTTTATCTACAAAACTAAGCAAAATTAATTCTCCCAAATAAACAAATAACACGTTGCAGTGCATTAAGCCATAAGGTCAAGATCTTTGATTTAGATATTTTCTATCCAATATGCTAACCATTAGCTACATGCAGCTATTGGGTATATGGAATATGGCTAGTCCAAATTAAGAAATGCTCTAAGTGTAGAATATATTTCATACAAAAAACAATTTATTATCTTGTTAATAATTTTCACATAGGTTTCATGTTGAGATTATAGTGTTTTTAATATGTTCAGTTTAATACCTGCAAGGTATAAAATCCCATATATCCTTCTTTTCTTTCTCTTCCACAAGAAAAGAGAAAAAGAAAGGATAACGTGTACTTTGGTCAGATAACTTTTGAATATATTAAATTAAATGACAGTAGGCAGCCCTTTATAGACGCACATTAATTCTCTGCAAAGGGGAATGTGGAATTCGTATTTCCTATACTTACCTGACCATAAACAGAATTGTTTTGGTTGTAGAGATTCTCACAGCACGTTATTCTGAAAAACACATGAAGCAATGAGACTGTATTCTTTTCCTGCCACTCAGTTTCAAGAAACCAGACACATGTCTCTGAAGAAACTACAATAGCTCTAGAGGAAAAAAATAAATGGATACTAACACTTGGTGACCTTGTAAGGAAACAACCAGGACCCCTTATACTTGAAAACCCTCATGTTCTCAGAGTTTGTACTTAGCTTTTCAGTGCCCTAACTGATACTTGAGAGAAGCCTCCAACACAAAAGGCAGAGATCAAAACAGACAAAAGGATCACAGAGGTATCAGAGTCCATGCAAGAATCAAAAGGAAACTTCCAATGACAAGCACCCCAACTATATTTACCATTGTTAGAAAGTTAATAGAAGGTACTGTGTGAATAAAATAAGGAAAAGATGCTATTGTAAGGGAATATCTAAAGAGGAAGAGCTCTTAGAAACTAGAAAGTGACAGCAGGCAATTAAAAACATTGTAAGAGACTTGGAAGACCAATTTAAATCTCTCAAAGAAAGTAGAAGAAAACACTTTAAGAAAAAAAAAATAGAAAAAAGAAGAAAATTAGAATTTTTATTGAGGGCTCCAATACCCAAATAAGGGCAATTTTAGAGAAAATAAGTAAAATGGTAGTGGAGTGGGAGAAATTATTTTAAAAATAATACAAGACAATTCACAAAAATCGAAAGTTACAAGTTTCTGTGTTAAGAGTCCACTGAGAGCCCAGGACAATAAAAGACCTGTAACAAAGTACATCATTGTATGCTTTTAGAACACCAAATAATAAGAATCGCTAGACTTCTAGGTCGAGGGATGGATAGGGAAGATTACATAAAAAAGCTTTGACTCTCAATAATAGCTGTGCTAGAAGCTAGAAGTAGAATATTGCTTATATGTCCTGAATGATATTTGACTTAGAAATCTATCTATGTTCAACAAAAATATCAATATAATGAATCATTATAATAAAGTTATATAAGATACTCAAGGCCTTAAAAAAATACACATTGATTGGAAAGTGACCAAAGAATATTCATTCATTCATTTATATACACACACACATACACACACACATATGTGTTTGTGTATATATATATATATATATATATATATATATATGAGAATGAGAATGAGGAACATAGCAATAGGACTGAAGACAGAAGAGACAGTAAGTGAAATACAGATTAATAGTTTTGCATAAACCTTAACAGGAATCATTCCAAATCAGGGAAGGACATCAGAGAATTAATTTCAGAAAGAAAATCTCCAGAAATAAAACAAAACCAGACAAAACTTATGTAATCCTGGATGTGTTTGGCTGTGTGGAAAATAATATTAAGGGAGGTTTTTAATTCAATTACAAAGTTTAGGAAAACTTAGTAATAGATACATTAAAATGAAAGAAATTAAGTACTTAAAAAACATTTATTTATTTATTTGAGAGAGACTGTGCAAGCAGGGGGAGCAGCAGAGGGAGAGGGAAAGAAAGAATCTCAAGCAGATTCCCCACTGAGCACAGAACCCAACACGGGGCTTCATCTCACAACCCTGAGATCATGATCTGAGCCGAAATCAAGACTCAGACACTTAACTGACTGAGCCACCCAGGCACCCCTTAAATAATTTTTTTAAAGGGAGACAATTTTGCTGCTGCTCTTGCTTTTAAGTGTACAATTAAGTGGTTTTTAGTATATTCAGAGAGTTGCACCACCATCCTCAGTATCTAATCGCAGAACATTTTCATCACTCCAAGAGGAAACCTTATCCATTAGCAGCCACTCCTCATCCTCCTTTGCCTCTGGTTCTGACAACTGCTAATCTAGTTTCTGTCCCCATGGACTTGCCTGTTCTGGACATTTCACAGAAATGGAATCATATAATGT
Organism: Mustela nigripes; assembly: GCF_022355385.1. Taxonomy (NCBI): domain Eukaryota; kingdom Metazoa; phylum Chordata; class Mammalia; order Carnivora; family Mustelidae; genus Mustela; species Mustela nigripes. Next base: position 30,525,077 of record NC_081559.1, on the reverse strand, counting down.
GGGGCATAAAAGCCTTTTATGTCAGACTTCTTTCATTTAGCATAATGCTTTCAAAGTTCATCCATAGTATAGCAGGTGTCAGCGCTTCTTTCCTTTTCATTGACAAATAGTACTCCTTTGTATAGCTATACCACACATATTCATCTATTCATCAGTGAGGGACATTTGTTTCTTTTACACATCTGGTTGTTATTAACAATGTTACTATGAATATTCAGATGCAAGTTTTTATGCAAGCATATGTTTTAATTCTTTGAGCTATATACCTAGGAGTAGAATTGTTGGGGCATATGGTAACCCCATGTTTAACTCTTTGAGAAACTGCCAAATTGTTTTCCAAAGTTGCTGAACCATTTTATATTTCCATCAGCAGCATGTGAGAAGTCCAACTTTTTCATATCCTTGCCAATACTGGATGATTGTAACAATCTCAACAGCGTTCTTTTCCATGTAGGTATGCAGCTGTTATTGTCCATTTAAAAAAATTATAATCTGGCTGCAACAACTTCTTGCTAAATGTGTGTCCAAAGGCAAGGGAAATAAAAACAAAAATGAGCTATTGGGACTTCATCAAGATAAAAAGCTTTTGCACAGCAAAGGAAACCATCGACAAAACCAAAAGACAACCTATAGAATGGGAGAAGATTTTTACAAATGTCTTATTAGATAAAAAGGCTAGTATCCAAGATCTATAAAGAATTTATTCAACTCAACACCCCAAAAACAAATAATCCAGTCAAGAAATGGACAGAAGACACGAACAGACATTTTTCCAAAGAAGACATACTAATAGCTAGCAGACACATGAAAAAACACTGAACATCACTCAGTATCAGGGAAATACAAATCAAAACCACAATGATATACTATCTCACACCAGTCAGAATGATTAAAATCAACAAGTCAGGAAACAATAGATGTTGGTGAGGGTACAGAAAAAGGGGAACCCTCTTACATTGCTGGTGGGAATGCAAGCTGGTGCAGCCACTCTGGAAAATAGTATGGAGGTTCCTTAACAAAACAAAAAATAGAGCTACCCGACAACCAGCAAATGCACTACTAGGTATTTACCTAAAGAATACAAACATAGTGATCTGAAGGGAAACCTGTACCCCAGTGTTTATAGCAGTAGTGTCCACAATAGCCAAACTATGGAAAGAGCCCAGATGTCCATCATCAGATGAATGGATAAAGAAGATGTGGTATATATACATACTACTCAGTCATCAAAAAGAATGAAATCTTAGGATTTGAAATGAAGTGAATAGATCTAGAGGATATTATGTTAAGCAAAATAAGTCACTCAGAGAAAGATAATTATCAGATGATCTCACTCATATGTGTAATTTAAGAAACAAAACAGAGGAGCATAGGGGAAGGGAAGGAAAAACAAAAGAAGACAAAATCAGAGAGGGAGACAAACCATAAGAGACTCTTAACTGTAGGAAACAAACTGAGGGCTGCTGGAGAGGAGGGGGGTGGGGGGATGGGTAACTGGGTGATGGGCATTAAGTAGGGCACGGGGGGCACGTGATGTAATGAGCACTGGGTGTTATATGCAACTGATGAATCACTCAATGCTACCTCTGAAACTAATAATACACTATATATTAATTAACTGAGTTTAAATAAAATAAAATACAAATAAATAAAAATTATAACCATTTCAGTAGGTGTGAAGTGCTATTTCAGTGTGGTTTTGATTTGCATTTCCCTAAAGATTAATGATGTTGAGCTGTTGAGCACATTCGTGCACTTTTTGGCCACTTGTACATATTCTTTGGAGAAATGTCTTACTTTCTTTCAAATCTTTCAATCTTTCAAATCACTTACCCAGTTTTTTTTTTTAATTGGGTTATTTGTCTTCTTATTGTTGAATTATAAGGCTTTTTAAATATATCTTGAACAATTCATTTATCAGAAATATGATTTGCAAATTTACTCTCCCATTTCTTTGTCTTCACTTTCTTGGTGATGCCCTTTGAAGCACAAAAGTTTCTAATTCTTATGTTCACTTGATCAGTTTTTCCTCTTGTTGCTCATGCTTTTGCTGTAATAGCTAAGAAAGCATTACTTAATGCAAAGTCATGAAGATTGAAGTCTATGTTTGCCTCTTACAGTTTTTGAGTTAAGAAACTTTTTTTTCCTCCAAATTTTTATTTATAGACGAACATTTAGTTAGGAAAATTATATAAGTAAAATGGCTTGACTGTGATCTTAGGAAGTCATGATCTGCACGAAGAATCAAATATCTTAAAGAAAATATCTAACATATATTATGTTGAGAGTGAAAGGAAAGTTCATACACAACACGGATCAGTAGGATACAAATAAATTGATGGGCTGAATGAATAATTAAATATTGTGAGAAAAACTGGGGATATTTTTGAGAAGGACTAGCTCTATAAATTTAATTTCGATTGAATAAAAGTATAAAAATGGTGCAAAGTAGGGAGATGGAAGGTGGAAATTGGGGTAAATAGTAGGACTGAGAACTTAATGGCTCTGAAGTTTATTTAGCCATAAAATATAGGATGCATAAAAAATGAGGATTTTCCTATTTAGAAACATTCATTTGAAAACATTTCAATGTGAATAGTTTCTAATAGGTTTTCTGTAAATGTTTTCCATGTTGAAATACCTATAGATCTATATAACATTGTAGTATGGACGTTCTCTCAAATAATTTACTTAAAAAGAAAAAACACACAGGTTCTGCTACCTGTAGCATAGCTCAGACAAGATGGGAAGAAATCAGTAATTTTGTCCTATACATAACTGTAAAAGATAAAAGGTTATTTATAATTTTTTTCTGGATTATGAAATCTATATATAGATTCCTTAGAAAATGAGAAAAAGACAAAAAAATCATTTGTAACCTCATTACCCGGAGATGACAGCCTAATTAGCATACTAGGTACCATGTGGTAGGAACAAAGTCTGCCTTTTCACTTTATATTTTCAGTACCTAGCCCAATGTTTGTAACAAAACAGGCATTTGGTATCTATTTGTTCATTGATTAGTTTTTACCTCTTTTTGGTGCATTTTCCCAGTGTTCTTTTATGCATAATATTTGCATTAGTGGATAGAGTTTATGTTTTTCTCTAATACCAGAGCATATCACAAAGTATTCTTAGAAAACATGATCGGTAGTGGATATATAATGATCTACCGCTATGTATATATCATAGTTTAGAAAAGTGTGCTTTACAAATATTCTGTAATCTTTTTAATTTAGCTTGAAATCGAAAGCATTTCATTTGATGGTAAGAGATCAACAAAATGTCTATGACTCTTATTTTTGTAGCACAAATTTAAATTATGAGGTTTCCTGTAACTTCACTTCTGAGACAGAATGGTGGTGTGGCAAGAACTGGACAGATGGGTTTCATAATCTGTTCTAACACTAGCCGCATGGCCTTGTGCAAGTTATGAACTTCCAGTAGTCATTTCCTCTCCTGTGATAATGGATGATTAGTATTAGTTTCCCTATAGAGTTGTTGTAATGATTAACAATGTTTAATAATTAGTTTGTAATTACAGTATGTCATACTAAAGGCCATATATGGCAAATTGTGCCTGGCACTTAGTAAGATCTCACCAACGTGAGCTCACGTTCACTCTTTTTCATCTTTAAACCCAAGGACTGTTTTCTGTCAATAGAAATACTACTCTTAATTGCAAGCTAAAAGTTTTACCACATATTTTTAAAGTGTGGAAGAGGAGGAAGGGACAGGACAAAGATAAGATCTTATTACCAAGTCTGGCAGGGAGAGACCAGGCATCATGTTCTAGAAATGTATCTTACGGATCTCCTATATAACTACAAAATTCAATTTCTTTGGAAGTAGACACTGACTCTTCTGGGATTCTACATAACTGGATAGTTTATGAAGATTCTCAGCTGAAAATTACAGAGAAGGTTTCTCTGTGAGTATGGTTTTATGATCTGCACATTCATGTTTATAAGCAATGTGACTGAATGAGACCCTGAAACTCATTTAATCCAAGATTTCCATTTTAGAGATGAGGAAATGAAGACTTCAAGAGGTCAAGTCATTTGGCCAAGGTCAAAGAGATTAAGTGGCAAAGTTAGCATCAGCCTAATGTATTGCCATTGTGTCATACAACAGCTTGTTATACAAGATGATATTTAAATATCAATGCTCACCGTTAAGCTCATGCATATTTTTTGTTTGTTCTTTATATTTCATGTGCATATTCATGGTTACTGCAAACCCAAACATGACAATTTTGTTGAAGATTTTGATAATTAGATAATCAGTTCTGGGTATGAATATGGGTGGCCTTGAGCCATCTGGTCTTGATTTTAAATTAATCTTAAAAGGGTGAAGATAAATAGGATTCCAGATGAACCGAGATTAGAAGAAGGTCACCATCTTCCAGTGTAAAAAAATAAAATAAAATATTCATTCAGTTGGTTATACAGCAATTTTGTGCATATTTATATTCTTTGCATTTGGAGAATTTTATCTCCCATTAACATCATAGAATATTAGACATCACAGAGTCTAGTTGCTTTATTTTCCTGATAAGAAAATTGAGACTTATTGAAGTTAAGTGACTTTTTCATCGTTATTTTACCAGTTAGTGGAAGGACGGGGCAATTATCAAGTAGTGGATACTTTTAAAAATATTTTGCTCAGTATTTTCATATATATCTTTTATTTTTCATTATCTTTAATATGAGTATTATTTTCCACATTTAACCTTTGAACATAAAGTTCTTCAGAAAAATTCTAGTTGTTGAGTTTCAAAAATATATCTGCTGATTCTAAGATGAAATTCTTTCACCACCACATACACTTGAGAAGAGGTAGAGGTTAGGTTCAAATTCATGTCTTTCGATACTCAACTTTTTGATGTTATTTTAAAGGTGGACATTGCCTTAACACCACTTACTTTTCAGATAAAGCCACCGATATGATATACCTCTAAAGAGGCAATGAGGCAAATTGCATATAGATATGTGGCATATTATTACCTCTGTGTTATTGGTAGAGTTAAGCACCAAGTTTGATCTAATGCCTTCAAAAGTTCTGGTCAAACAAGAGATAACTCTTTCTATATCAGCAGATTATATTTAAAATTAAAGATTTGAGATCCACTTTTTAAAATTAGCAATTAAAGTATCATGTCTTTATAAATAGCCTTTAAATCTGGGGCATAATTGTCACTTATATTCTGGTAATATTTAATACAGGAACTTTTTCTTTTTGAGTACATAATATATCCTACTATATATCTAGATCCATGTAATAACTATGTGACATGGGCTGCTATATTATCAATTATTTTAGAATAGACCACACGTATATTTTGTCTGCTTTGCCAACTTATGTTCAGTCAACATAAAATAAGTTGGACTCCATGACCTTGCAATGAACCATATCATTTAGTTACACATATTAGTTTCAAAAGGATTTACTTTTCCAAAGTCATTCTCTGTGTGTAATACTAGATAGGTAGGGGAATTTTAATGGACATTAAACACTTGGAGAAAGGCATTATACGTCATATTTAAAATAAAATATGTTGATTATATATATTTTTCAATCACGTGCACAGCTCTTTCACAGAGGAAAATGATTTTTTCAGCAGCAATGAATGGAACTCAGTGGCTATGTACAACTCAGTGGGTATTAGCTAAATCTCATCTATTTCTGTATACAGAAGAATGCTCTAGACATGAAAAATTTGTGTTAAAAATGTGTTTCCTATGTGATCTGAAAAATCTCTAATTAAATAACAAAAATATTTTATTTTTAGAAAAACACAAACATGTATATCAAGGATTGGATTGATTGGAAAAAATATTGTATAAGAAGAAGGTCTTGAGGCGCCTGGGTGGCTCAGTGGTTTATAGCCTCTGCCTTTGGCTCAGGTCATGATCCCAGGGTCCTGGGATGGAGCCCCGTATAGGGCTCTCTGCTCAGCAGGGAGCCTGCTTCCTCCTCTCTCTCTGTCTACTTCTCTCCCTACTTATGATCTCTATCAAATAAATAAATAAAATCTTAAAAAAAAAAAAGAAGGTCTTACAGTCCTTACAGTGTGGGGAAATATCCTAACCTGCCAGATTTTTTTGTGTAGTGACCTCAAGTCAAAATGAATTGTAATTATAAGCTCTCAATAAACAAATGTCATTAATTTGTTCCAAGACATGGATACATCAGAATAAAAATCAAAATTTCAAGCACTTTCCCATCATAATTAGATAGAGCGTTGCCATATATATTCAGCCAAGGAATAAAGGGAGCTTTAAAATATGTTCATAGAGGGGTTCCTGGGTGGCTCAGTCAGGTAAGTGTTGGACTTTTGATTCTGGCTCAGGTCATTATCTCAGAGTCGTGGGACTGAGCCCCCAGCTGGGTGCTGGACATGGAGCCTCCTTTGATTCTCTCTCCCTCTCCCTCTGACCCTCTCTCTTTTCTGCACTTGTGTGTTCTCTCTCTCTCAATAAATAAAATAAAATAAAATAAAAAATAAAATAAAATAAAATAAAAAAGTCTTCATGGATGGGAGTATGAGAATTTCCTCTCAGGTATGGTTTACCTGCCACTGGCTTTTTTTTTTTTTTTTTTTTAATCACTAAAAGGTAAGGTTGGGTTTGAATCTGTTTCACCAGATAGTGAAATGGTTCCTACTCCCTGTGCCTTTAGTGATATCCTGAGAAGTCAGGGAGTGGGGCCAAGAAGGAGAAAATTATATTAAAGTTAATAATAAAATATTCTAACTAATATTTCCTGGCAACTTCCTATGTACTGGGTACGTTGCTTCTAGTGTGTCTTCAGGAGCTTAGACATGCCATCTATAGGAAGGAGAGGAAACTTCACAGAGCATGATTTCCAATGTTTTCAGGTATGAAGAGCCTTTTTCTAAAAGAAAAAAAAAAGTTAAAGATTTCTTTAATGTGATAGTATTCATATTGTATTATCAGTGGAATCACAAAATAGCACAGGAAAAACCTATGAATTTATGTTGTATAATTATAATAGCATCTGCCCAAATTTTAAAAATATATATGTATATTTATATATGACAGAAAGAGCTGTATATATGATATAGACACATATGGTACATATACATACATTTATGGTACATATAGATATTTATGTAACAATATACATATATTTATATGAGGTAATGTGTATAACATACACAAATAGTGCATAATCATAGATTTATATGAAATATTACTTATCTAGCCATTCTACATGTAATCTTAAGATGTATATCAATGTCCCTTGAAATAAACGAGGCTATCTAAGGCTTTGAAGCAGAGCCCAAAACCACTCAATTTCAAAACCCTGAGATCAGGACCTGAGCTGAAACCAAGAGTTGAACTCTTAACCAACCGAGCCAGCCAGGGGTCCCTGAAGATGACTTTTGACTGTAACTTGGTGCCATGTAACTTAGCCATTCATGTACAACCATATCTGAGGTGTAAAATATGCTAATTTTCATATCCATTTAATTGAATTTTTTGTGTTATTATTCTTTGGAAGTGTAGGTGCCACTCATTAAAGATTTCCATTCTCACATAAGAAACAGACTTTCTTTTATATTAATTCCATTTCCACTACATTTTAAGATCTTTATTTCTTGTTTTTAAAAATTTTATTTTTGGGGTACCTGGGTGGCTTAGTGGTTAAATGTTTGCCTTTGGCTTGGGTCGTGATCTCACTGCGTCTCTGTCAAATAAATAAATAGAATCTTAAAAAAAAATTAAAAATTATAGTTTCTTATTAATCAATACACTGCCAAAATCATGATTTCTCAAGCTTTTTCAGGATTTCTATTTGTTTTTTAGCCTCTGCTGTTTACCCAATGAAGGTTTTCTCTGCCTCTGACTCTATGTGTGACTATATGTGTACAAAAGCATTGCATTTGTACACTCAATATAGTTTTTGCTAAGGGTATCTTTCTTGACTTTCTTCTCCTTTTCTCTTTGGGCAGTCTGGTTTCTTAAAGCTATTGAAATGGGCTTTCTTAAAATTATTTGTCCTATGTTTTTCCTACATTTTCTAAAAAATCCTTAGCCCTATCTATTTATGGGTACTTTTGTGTGTGTGTGTGTGTGTGTGTGTGTGTGTGTGTCTCCTACCTAAAGTTTAAATACTGAATGTCAGTGTATTCTGATTTTCCCTGAAGGGAAGGCCATACTTTTTTTTTTCCCCCATCTCAGCAAAGGACATAGACTTTTAAATAAATAAGTAATCAATGTATATAGGTAAATGTTGTTCTATGGAGACCTTTTAAAGTAAAGAGGATTCTCATATGCCTAGAGAGACTTAATTATCACCTGGTTTGAAAGCAAAGGACTCCATCAGTTAAAGTCCCAGAATCCCAGAAATAGTCTCAGGATCACAGAAATGGAAATAACATTGAAAGCTAACTTAGTAACAGAATTTAGTTTATCACTCTAAGAATCACAAGGAACAAATCTGTTTTCTTTCTTCCATGGCAGTGCTACAAGAATTTAAACCCCATAAACATTTCTCTCCTTCAGTCTTAACATCTATTATTACATGACATGGCTGCTAATTGCTCCCATGATGTTTAGTTAATTGCTGTGGATTGAATGAAACAAATCTATTAGGAGTGGTTGGAGAGTAGTAGCGTAGATAAGAACCATCACCTCCCTTATTTAGAAACTAGACCACCATTAATGCAACCCAAGAAAGCATTAAGTTCTGAGGCAGACATATCACATAATTCCTAATTATGATCTTGTTAACTTCCTACCTTTTTACTCTGTACTTGTGGAATCCCCCTCTCCCCAAGCCCTTGCCCCATAAAGCGTTTGGATTTTTTGTTACTAAGAAAAGAGCTACGTGCTTTATTGTCATCTGGGAGTTCTGAGAACGGGGAAGGTAATTGTCTAGACCACAAGAGGAAGGATTTCAATTCAATTCTTTGAACTTGAAACCCAGATGACAGGATAAGAATGAGAATTACAGACACTTTGTCTGGTCATTCCTTCAGCCCACTACCTATCTGAATCAATAGGTCTTGGACTCTGTCTGAATCAGAACTCTGGAAAAGATAATACATTCAGACTTGTGTTTAGATTTTATTTCATGCATCCATGAGAAATGATGGTTGTATATTATCCCGAGAATCTAAGCCGTTCTCCTGGTCAGTCCTGATGATTTAGCACATTCACCCTGCAAAACTCAAATAAATAAAATCCCTATGCCTGAATGATTTGATTTGACATCGTGAGTAAGCAAAATGTCTTCATAATTAATTGTACTCTTCCCAGGCCACTCTATTTCTGCACCATATTGGCACAAACACAGATATTTATCTGTGCAAAAAACTTCTCTAGTGTAAATGTGTACATGAACTTATAAATAAATTTGTATAATGGAAAAACTGTGCTTTAGCTGTTTCCCCTAATTGCATATTCAATATTTTCCTTGGCCACTTACAGTTGAATACCTTCTATATTCATGAAAATTCTATGAAGCATATTTGAAAAAGCATTTACTTGCAAGCACATTGAAATGTATCTCGCTATTCTCATATTTGTGTCATCCATTGCACGATGCTTTTATTGCCACCTGGAGTTACTTAATAATCAAAAAAAGGAATGAAGGAAACATGATATCTAATTATTCCACCACTAAAGAATGTTTGAATCAAGCAAGTATAAATGATTCTCATCACAAGAAGATGTATTTAACGTAAAGAGAGAGAGGGACCTAAATTGAGAGAGAGAGAGTGAGAGAGAGGGAAGCAGGGGGAGTACATACACTGGGCTGAAACTGAAATTTATTAACACTTGTGAAAACCCCATTAAAATCCTTCAATTTATAGCAGTTAAGCAAGTTTACATGCCAGAATCACTTGAGATTTCACATCTAAGGCAGATCATTTGATGTTTTATGAATTATCAGAGGTCTAAGAGACAGATACTTACAGCATAGTATCACATTTTATGGAGGACTCGATTTTCATATTCATTTGAGATCTTATTTTACTTACTGCTTTTGACAAGAGTGAGTCCAGAGAAATACTCATTTATTTATAGCATTACAAGGAAGAAATAATGGAACAGGAAACTAGAAAGAAATTCACCTGTCCTTCCTGGCAGTAATGTGAAGAAGTTGACATTTATAAGATTAAGTAATCCAAACAAGACATATGGAACTTAACATTAAATAAAAAGAAAAAAAAAAAGGCAAAAAAAAAAAAAAAAAAAGCAAGGGTGGGTGATTTGGGAATAGAGATACCATTTTCTTATATTTTTTTCCCTTTTTGTTCAGCAGCAAATTAGAATATATGATAATCCACGACTTGCATTAGGAAATTTCCAAACCACAAGCCAGGCAGTTAGATTTCCCAGAAAATAGGTAAAGTAAAAGTCCATCCAGAAAACCGATCATGTATCTTTGCTTTAATAAACCTGCTTCTTTAGAATCTGCTTCTATTTACAACATGTAAATACTTGGATGGAAATTGATATTGTTTATGTCTTCCAAAGCCAGAGATTTTTTTTTTTTTTTTGTAACCTGTAGGTAATAATATAAACTGCTGGAACATATTATATCATTGCCTAGCCATCTTGGAGATTGAGGCAGAAGAGAGACCTTAATAATACTGGTCTTTCTTTCTTTAAAATGTTGATATTCCATTTATTATAGATTTCTGGCATTGATCTCGATTTTTTAAGATACTGCATTAAAATTATTAAATAATTAAATCAGGATAATTAAAATTATCCTGATTGATGAGATTTTGGTGCGCCCTTCCCTTTATCCCCTAAGGCGAGTGTCTTCTTTGCCGAACCCCAGAATGTTCACATATCCACACGTCGGAAATGGTTATTTATCCTTCACTCTTCCCTTTACAGTTGAGGCCCCTTCCCCTCCCACCTCTACATTTTCCGTGTGTTTAAAGAACATATAATTACATTACATTTTCCTCCTATTTTAAGGTTAAATCTTCCTCTAGGCTCCGTTGTAGGTTGATTAACCTCAGAAGCTTTCACTTTTTCATTTTTTAACTCTCATTTTTGTGGTTTCAAGATCAATTTTCTGCAGATATCCCCGACAGGTTGGTACTGGAGGAAAGATCTGCTCTCAGAGCTTCTATTATTTTCATCTTGATATCGTTCTTGACCTAAAAAAAAAAGAAAAGAAAAGAAAAAAGAAAAAAGAAAAAAAGAAAAGAGAAAATGGACTAGTTTTTCTTCGTTCCATCCTCTCGTTGTCGTTCAGAGGAGAGACATTCCCCAAAACTTCCTCGAGGAGCAGCTACTGGTGGGCGGATTTTGAGGGCTGAGCGACGGCGGCGTGAGTGTGCGCATGCGTGCTCATGCGTACACATGCGTGCACGTGTGCGCCTGGAGCCCAGCAAGTAAACCATCTGGGGATATTGCACATGCGCACATAGGGCTTTCAGAGGAAGACTAATCGACCTTCCGCGAGATCAGGCTCCTTGTTTTTAGATACGTAACAGCATTAGAGTTTACAACATAAAAAGCAACCCCCTATTAGGCCCATCATACTCCTCTGCCTCCTCTTTCCAGAGAGTCGAGAGACACAAACTCACTGCTTTTAAAAATTTTGAGGAAGGATGAAAGAAGAGCTTTGTGACCAAAGACTGAGACTCTGTGACGAAAATTACTAATAATTGACCGCCAGACTTAGATGTCCTTAACTTTTCCTTGTCTTTATTGGACAAATGTGTTCTTCACTACCCCGCAGTTATCCCCATTGAACTTTATTTCAGTGGTTGTTTTGACAATTTACTCCGTTGTTTTGGATTTCATTGCCCCTTTTCCAGGAATCTGGCCTTCCCCCTTCCCCCTTCAGAATTTAACAAGAACCTTTTCTCTGTTAAATCCTTCAGGTCACTGATAGAAATGTTAAATGACCACAGGTTCTGAGCTGACCCTGGAGGAACCGTGGCACCATTTGTTGTGTGTCCCTAGGTTGACACTGATCCATTGATAACCTCTCTCTGGGTCTGACTTTCCAGCTGCTTTTCCACTCACTTCATAACTGAGTAGTTCAGACCTTGTTTTTCCACTTAATTGATGTGTGTGTTGTGTGAGGCAAAATCAAAGCCCCTGCTAAAACTTAAGATTGATTGTATCTCTGGCTTCCTTTGGTTGACCAGAACTCCCACAAGGATATTAGCCTGGGCAGACTAGACATGTTCTTGTCAGTGCCATGCTGGGATTCTTATCAAAGTGTTTACTTTTTCATATTATTTAATGGCTTCTCCAATATATATATTTTTTCTTAGTGTCAAAATCCTGCTGAAATTACAATACAGAGCTCAGTTGTAACCTCAGTTCAAAACCCAGGATAGCTTTTAACTTTTAAGGAAGAAAAGAACCATTAGCCATTTTTTAGTGCATTAAACCAAAATCCATAGAGTTTAGGGAAGAGGGTTTCTGGGAATGAAATACATTTTTTTTAAAAAATTAAAGCTTTCAAAAGAGCTTTCTGGACTATGTATATGCCACTGCTTTCTTTGTTTCCTTCTTTTCTTCTCCTGGACTTGGCATACAATCTGACAGTTATTCAGGTAAGAAATCACCCCATTTTGAGAGCTATAACTTCATCTTGTTCATTAATGTCTCTGCTTTAAGGTAAAAAGAACAGGTACATCAATGTCTACCTGCAGGTATAATAAAAATAGATGTATCACATGGAGATGGATCATTTGTCTAGTTTATAGGGAATTCCTTTCCGTGCCCAGGGAATTTAAGTATTCACTTGAAAGGAGAGGCCGTGGCAGTGAGGCTTCTGCTGTTCTTCATTCACCACAAAGCAGTAATTCAATTAATTTATTACTTTGAAAGACTTTGACGCAACAGTGGTGTACATGACCTACTCATGTTGGGAACAGATGAAAATGCTGTGCTGGCAAAAGGCTTCCATCTTCTTAATGAGATGTGATACTGTTTAGGGCATTCTAAGGCAGAAGAATATGTTGAAAATTCAGGCTGTAAGGAAGGGAACATAAAAAAAAATGGGATAGATGAGAAGCATAACAATTTCCATGTATTTGTCAAGATTTCCGACTGTGAAATAATGAAACTTTCCTTTTAGAGGGGAAAATTTTATGCTTTCCTATTTTAAGGGGGAAACTCCGGGCTAACTTTCTGGATTTTTTCCATGGATGTATGTTCTTTCAAATAAAACTTGTCACAGGAATATGAGAACACAGAATGCAAGATAGACACAAACTTTCTAGGGATATTTTAGTTATGGGGGCAAGACTACCAAGCTGATGACTCCTCCACACCTATTGTATGCTGAGGGCTCTGCTAGCCAAGTGAGGGCAGAAGAAGAAGCCTTTGCATCTGACACTAAGGGATTCCAGTCTAATCCTGGAATTGGACAGACATTCAAGATAATCATCAATCACGCTGCTGGTCACAAATTGAAAGTGAAGCTTGGGTCATCTCTGCACATGTAGCTCCACTCATTCTTGTCCTAAAAGACCCTTACTTTCACCTAGAATAAACTTGCTTTCCTCATTGGGTGGGAAATCCCTCAAGGTATAGTGTTGTGATATGATCTCAATCAAATATTACAACTAAAAGAAATGAAAGCACATAGAATTACATATACGCAGTTCAAAAGCAACCATATAACAGTTAAAGCACAATCCAGTGTGCAGGGCTGGCATGCATGGTTGAGCAGTTTGTGTACTGCACAAGGACTCTAGATCAAGTGAGGCCAGCCAGGGTTTTGCTCACCAAATCTTGTGCCTGCCTGGCTAATAGCTTTTGCCTATCCTGCCAGAATGTGTACGGTGGGATATTGCCCTTAAGATGTGAAGTTTATATTCTTGATTAGCAGAGAGTCAAATAATTATATGCAATTTGTTTTAAAATCTCAAATTCTAGAATCTCAAGGCTGGTGGTTTAGGACACAAAAAACATCAAGGGCCACACAAAAGAAGAGAATGTAAGTAGGACTAACAACACATCATTTGCTTTAACTGTTACCACTAAAGGCCCAAGTAATTCTGTAGGGAAGAGAAATGAGAAGTAGGTATCTGATATTCCTTCCTTTCATTGGTAATTTCTTTGATAGACACTGATGACTGTGCTTCCAGTAATTACTTATTAACCTGGTTGCAGTTCTCATCCACGGTGTTGATTCTTATTCTCTATGATGCCCATTATTGTCTTTATGACCAGAACGAAGAATATCTGCAAGAATTATTATAGAACATACTTGAAACAAAAGGACTCCCCATGGTAATTGCAATCATGATTCAGGTGTCAGGGTGGGGACACCAGGGAAGCAAATTTATATGGAATGCCTCATGTGGATTCTCCTATTAAGTAAGCCAATACTCCTGCCACTTACTCTTTACACTGCCATGGACAGGAGACTGTCCTGAGTGTTGTGCTAGGCGCTGGTGGAAATGATCAGGGAGGTATTCCTGGAAGTTGGAGATTTGGGGGAAAAAGAAGAAAAAAATTAGAAGACAAGGAAGTCACGTTGAGAAAAAAAGGAAGAAGGCATTTCAGGTAGAGGCTCCTGCTGGAGTCCTACTGGTAAATTTGGTGACTCTGTGTATTTGATTTTGCCTGCAGAAAGTTTATGTAACTAGGAAGATATTAACTAGCTTAGCACCTAATACCTTACCCAGGAGATTTATTCATTTGTGCATCCTGCCAGACCTCTAAGAACAGATGAACCTTTAAATCTCATGAGCATCTTTCTTTGGAAGTCAAAATGAAGAAAAGCACAATTACATCGAGAGAGTATGGATAGGAATGATCTTGAAGCACATATTGCCACATTTAATCATGACATAATCAGCAACTGGGAAGTTTTTGCAAAATATTTGAGGTTAGTTACCCTTCCTGGGTACCACATCATTAAACTGACCCCATACTCTTTCCAGGATGCATAATTCGTGTTTTATGAGTACAGAGCAAATATTATAACCTGCCTCTGTACCTCATATGAACACAACAGATGGAATCATGTCCTTGGTCATGCCTCAGAAGAGTTCAAACTCTTCTAAGATACTGAATTTAATAAAGAAAAAAATCTTTAATATTTTTAACCCAGTAACACACAAAAAAGAAAAAAAAAACCTGAAAACAAACAAATAAACAAAAAAATGCTAATTCTGTAACCATATATTTCAAAATGTTTGAAGTTAGTGGATCTTACCAGTCATAGCATCATAAAACTGTTGCTGGGATGTATAATTTGTGTTCTATTATGTGGGTATTGAGTAAATATTATAACCTGCAAACATATCTCATTGAATTTGAACCCATAATAGTTTGAAACTGTTTCACAAGATCACTTTTTTTTTTTTTTTTCAGCTGGAGGTTTAGGGAATGCATGGAAGAAATTTAAGAACTAAGAAGTTTTAGAGGTTACAGATAAAAGAACCTAATACGCATTTCAACTATGCAGCATCTTGGTGATGCTGATCATACTCCTGTTAGTACCTGGGAGGCTGAAAATACAACAGCAGATGCTGTTCTGAAAGAGGATTCAGAACAGTCAGCAATACTTCATGAATCTTTCTGTTGCAGCAGAACAAGAAGTCCATATGTGCTCCAAAGGCAGAGTCCATCCAAGGTGACTACAGCCACAGAGATTTCCTTCAAACTCCTGTGATTGAAAATTAGGAAATTTTATATTTCATCCTATGGTATTATTTTTATGCAAGTTTTTGCATGAAATGTACCCTAAATTTCTTACTGTTGAGCAAAACAGATGCTCCAGGAAGGATCGCTGCGTTGGTCCCGTTGACCTCAGCACCCGTTCACTCTGTGTGTGGATGGGAGAGAGGAAGGCATGTGAATAACCAGTTTGAGAAGCATGGTGAGTAGGGCGGACCCATGCTGATCAGAGATTGAAACTTTTGCACTGGGACAACTCACTCCTAATGAGGGATAGGCCAAGGAGCGTGCCCAGAGGAGGGCTCCGTTTACATGGCTACTCCATGCCTGGCTTCCATCCCAGGCACAAAACACAAGAGACACTGGAGGCAGGCATGGGAACATTCGACACCTGTGCAGGAGAAGGGGATCCGACATTCACTGAGTGGATGAGAACAATGTCCTATGAAGTTTCAGGTACCCACAGGTTGTCCCTAAAATTTTGCTCCGTATGGAATGATCATACAGCAGCCCCATAAGCATTCAGCTTTCACTTTAAGCTGACATTTTTTGCAAAGCTGTTTTCACTTTCTGCCTAAATCTTCTTGCAAAGTGCTATGGTTAACTATCCACACATCACAGATGATGGGCTTTGACAGACATGAAGAAGAATTAAAGTGAAATGCATGCACTGTTTAAAATAAAATCATGTATGTCATGAATAAGAAAAACAAAACAGATGGAATTGTGTCTTTAGTCATGCCTCAGAAGAGTTTCAAACTCTTCTAAACCACTTAATTTAATAAAGAAAAAAAAAACCTTTCAATATCCCAAATGCAATAAGGAAAAAAAAAAAAAAAGACAACCTAATTCTATAATCACATTGGAATTTGGTATCAATAGTTTTAATGTCAGGAATTCACTGATGAAATCACATTCAGGTTTATGAGGAGTACATTGAGGGTAAATCACTGAGACAAAATAACTATTGATTTGAATGTCACTGAACTGACAAAATGGCTTTGCATTAGCAGATCTCATGCTAGAAGAAGGATCTGGTAAGGAAAAGGGTGGCCAAAAAAAGGAAACCTCATGTCACATGGGGGAGGCATGTCTGTAGTTTCTTCGACACAAGTGTTCAGTTTTTCAAAAAATATTCCGAGGCAACAATTCTTCCCAGACAATTTCTCTTTCCTAGAATGAAAGAGGGGTATGCTTGGTATAATCATTTGGTTAACTCACAGCCGCCAGAAAAGTCAACAATCTTGAGGTTGCTTTCTCAATGGAATGCTTCAACTTGACATCAACAGGAAAGCCCAATCAGTCCTAGATTGGAAGTACTGGAAACTTTCTCTCCAGCTGATTGGTTGGGGAGGGGGGTTTGTGGGTGGAGGGAGGAGGGAAGAAAAGGGAAGGATTTACTCAAGACCAGAGGAACCGAATAAACAAGTGCCATTGCAGTTTCCTGCAGGAAAGTGGAAAGATTAGTCTGGTTTATATTGAGATGAGGAGAGAGCTTAACACAGGTTGTAGTTGATTAAACAAGAGTGAATCATTGCACCGTCCCATCTAGATAATCTTTGGCCATTACCTTTCACAATAACAGAAATCCCAAGCTTTCAGTTAGCCCTGGCTGATGTAGTCTATGAGGATGTAGAGCTCAAAGACATGCCATCATGGCCGTCATCCCACCTCTTCAGTATTTTCACTTGCTTCGGACTTAAAAATATAATAATACATAAGATAATATTACAAACCCTAGTCGTGAGTTTTAAATCATGCATTGGGAAGCTCAGGATCATTTTCAGCATCTTGGGAGAAAAGTCTCTCTTGCCAAGTGTCCTTGGGGACCTTTGTTACTGGAAGTGGGCATTTTGCCAGATGCTGCAGCGAAGCTTTATAAAAATAGACAAGATAAATGGACTTTTAGTGCAGTGTCGTGCCAGACTTTTAATTTTCAGGAAATTATTTTTTTAACCTAGCTGAGAGTCAAGTCAATTTGTGAATTAGTTGAAAGGATGGCTGGATGTGGGGGTAGGGGCAGGGGGTGAGGTATCTGACATTTTAAGTCAGAAAAGCCTGCCACACAAAACAGATTTCTCTTGGCAATCAAGATAACTTAACAACCATAAACACATTGTCAGAGGGAAAAATTACATTTTGCTCTAACACAGATCATGTACAGATGACTGATTTTTCTTTCAAGTTCAAGAACAGAGAGACTGTTTATATATATATCAACTTCTGACCCAGGCAGGCAGAACAATCACAGAGGTCTGAATAGAGATGGTGAATGAGCTCTGGGATATTTCTTTGCTAAGGATAGAGCATAGCCATGATGAGCTGTATCAACAGCCCAGGTTGCTAAGACTCAGGATGAAGTTGTTACCAAGATCATTTGTGCTATTTGTTCACTTTGTTACTATAACCTGCAGGGGGGGGGGAAGTATAACTACAGTTTTAAAAATGTATTTCCTATTCCTCAGTTTATTTGGAACAAGACGAGTTAAGTTTCCCTCTTATTGGGGGGTACTTGTATCATTCTAAGAATCTTCTAAACTGATAGCCTCCCAATTTTATTATTATGATTTCATCAAATTCTTGGGTTACTAGTCCTTCAGATGATGAACGTAATATATATTTTGTGAAAGACTCTTGAAAACTGTTAAGATCTATATGAAAGACAAAGTATTGCTAATTATTATTATTATTAAATGTTCCCCAAAATAAAAAACAGTAAAATTTTTTTAAATTCATGTGAGACTACCATTCAATTATGGCAGGATTATTTGATCCATTTGTTTTTATTTAGTCCAAGTTGGGGAGAGGCATCCAATTTAGCAATTTAAACTATTTATTGCAACAAATGTTTTAATAAATATATATTTATTGAGCATCTTTGAGGGACACACGCTGTATTTGGTGTTTCTGACAAAGCAGCAAATAGTCCTTGCTTCCTTAAAGACTGTAAGCTAGTGGAACAGAAAAGAACCACTTGTGTTCACAGGCGCATGGACACACATGTTAACCATTAAACAACAATAGAAGATATTAGTGCAACGAGTGAATGTAAGCAGTAGTGTATTATGAATATCAAATTTCATTGTGACTTGACAAAATCGCAGAAAGGTGATTTGTGTGTTTGTGTGTGTGTGTGTGTGTGTGTGTGTGTGTGTGTCTTCTTGCATCTCTGCAGATGGCTTAAAGATGTTTTCCTATAGACTCCTTGAAAGGGAACACATGTTTATTGAACTCGTGCTATGTGCTAGGCAAGTGGCATGTATTAATTACCTCATATAATTGTCAGAACAATAACGGGAGTAGCTGTCATTATTAATGCTGTTTTATAGATCTGGAAATTGAAGCTCAGAGAGTAAACAAATGATCCAAGTTACACTCGCCAGCTAATGGCAGACCTGAGCTTTGAATGCACACTTTTCAGATTTGAAACACTGTTGCTATCTTTTCCCTTCTACCAGTGATTCTCAAAATGAGATTTGCAGACCTGAACTAGAATGGCCAGGGAAGGAGGGAAGTTTGGTCACTGGGTCCCCAGGCCTTCTGAACCTGTTTGGTACATTGCTCTGTACTCTTCATCATCTGTTTCAGTGACTTAGAGATTTTGTGCTTCAAGTAAACACACTTGTCTGAGATGAAAGGAATAGAAAAAATAAACCCCAATTCATTGCTCCCTGAGCTGAGGTCACCTGAGCTGCATTCTCTTCAGTTTTCGCTACAGTTTTTCAGGAGTCTACAAATCACTGTGCAAGTAAAAATTCTCTCCCTTCCCGGAGGAAAAAAAAGGAGGGATTCCCTCATGAGTGGCTGGCGTCTGAAGGATGCTTCATATCTGAAAGATAAATTTCCAGATAGCTAATTGGAACCTAATGTGGATCTCATCCCCCATCTGGAGGCTTCCTTCTCATATCCCTTTTATTCATAGCTATAAAACTCAAAATACATTTGGCCAGAATATAGAAGGAAAGAAGTTTCCTTATTAGATTTTGGGATGAAATGAAAGTTAATTGTAGCAAAAAGATTTCCATCTAGTTTATAAGATTGTAGTGGGAGATAAGAGAAAATTGAAAACTAATCCATAGAGTCCAAAAATCCTCGCAGATTGAATGGGAGTATGATTATGTCTACTTGGGAAAAGTGAAATATCTATGAAATATTTGTGTTCATTACCCTTCCTCTGAGTAGAGTGATACTGAAATCAAGCTCTAATTCTGAGAAAAAGGTCCCTGGGACTGAAATATAGGACTGTACTTTAACTCTGTTAAAAGGTAAATTTGATAAAGTAATTTAGTAATAGTAGTTGTAGGTAGTATTTATTAAGCAAAGGCCAAGGGGTTAAGGCATTGGGCTAATCCCTTGATTGTCATCTTTCATTGAGAATTAGATTATTTCATGCTGTCAGTCAATGTTGATTCCCTACCTGCCTCTCTTATGCAGAAAGGATATTCCATTTTACACATACACACACACACACACACATATGTATACACACATGCATACACACATACATGTTCAGTATATATATATATATAGTGGTATAAAATGAAATATCCTTATAAGTATACATATATACATATATATACACATACATTCAACACACACATATATATGGTGGTATAAAATGAAATATCCTTTTTGTATAAAAATATGTACATATATATATGAATACATATACATATATGAAATTTCATGCACAATCTTGTTATTATTAATATTAATAATAACATCAATAATTGTGGTCAAATTTAGTCCCCATGAAAGCCCTGCTAGGAAAGCGCGATGCTTTCCCAGAGGATGAAATGAGGCTTAGGGAAATTAAAAGATAAACCCGGTAATTCTGTAAGCTTAGCTTGCAGCACCTGGAGCGCTTGTGAAAACACGGGGCTTGGCTCTGCCTCCAGAGTTTCTGCTTTGGTATATTTTTTAAGAGTCACAGTGGGGAAGCTACTGCTGTCTGAACCTGGAGTAAGACATTGCATCCCCACACATACACACCACACTTGAGTATCCTATTATTGAAGAGTGCCCTGTTATGTAACAGTATATTTTCCTTAAAGTTCGATTTGCATTATTTTATCATGTAAAGACACTGTGCATCAGGGTGGGCCGTGATCCATACTTGGTGCTCACATAACACAGGAACCAGGCAGCCCATTCCCGGGAAGGGAGGCCACATGAAAGATTGCGTTATAGAAAATAAGCCCAATTGAGGCCAGCTGGTTGTGGTAGGGATAGGGGGGAGGCAGCCTCTGGGGCATTTACACATTTCACTTCAGTGATCCAAACAAGGTACTCACTTGCCTCATTTTGTGTCAACAGCCTTTGCTCTTAAAAACCAGGGAAATTAGGGATGGGCGAGATCCCAAGCTATCCATTCATTTCATCACCTCTGTCAGTCTAGAGACATTCTCTGCTGTTTCGTCCTTTTCCACCAAAATCACTTCATTGTGAAAAATGAGAAAGTGGAACATCTAAAGAAAAAAAAATGCATGGAAGAGAATATTTTTCAGCTAAAAATGTCAAGAGTTAAGAAAGCTGCTGTTTGTTGATTTCTCCGCCACTGAGAAATCAGGAGAGTATCAGTTTTCTGTCTGCCAGCAATACTCATGCTTTCATCGTGCTAATTGACTCACTTCGGATATGTCTGTTCTCGCTTCTCAGGCTCCAGGAAGCTGGAAGACATGGTAGCACTCCTCATGTTGGCCTCGTCTCTGTGCACAGGTGCAGCGGTGTGAATGGCAGATGTCGCTTCTGACAGCTCCCTAGTAGGGGCCCCACTGGGCATCCATTCTGTTGTCCTATCCACCAATTCTTGTCCAGTCTTTAATAACAGCACCCCGATTTTCCTCTGTGGTAGGGGTGAAGTTGACCCTAAATGCAGCTCCAAGAGCGACTCAGGTGGCCTCTGCCAGACCAGGCAGGATCTTCGGGAGCCTTTCATTTCTTTCTGTTGGGTCTTTTTACATGGTAGAATGTCAGCTGCATGCTCCTGGGTTTATCATCACAGGGGGGAGAGCCAGCTTCAGAAGGATGGGACAGAGGGAAGAAAACAGATGCTGGGGATGGAGAGAAAGATTCCCTAGGATGTTCCTTGATAACCTGAATTCCAGATGTGAACCCATAAATTTGTGCTTTCTCTTTTGCTTGAAGTTTTTTGGTATGGTTGTAGTCACCATCTGGACCCAGTTCTAGAAAGTCAAAGCAAAATAAATTACAAAGACTTCAGAATCAAAATAAGCAAGGCTGTCTGTGGGGGAAAGTTCTAGGTCCAGGGATCTGGGTTCCAGTCCTGATGGCATCACTGGTTCAGGTTCTCTGGGAACATTATCTCTTGGTGTCAGGGCACCTTGAATTCTTTCTCATCCACCCGGGGCCTCACAAAATGCCTCCTATTAGTAATGAAATTGCAGTGAAGAGGCTAGCAGGGGAAATCAGAAAATGGCCAGGGAACAAGAGAGACAACTGATGTTGGAATGGTGGAAAGGAGAGGTGACAAGGCAAAGACTGCAGACTGAGCATCATAAGCAAGTGATAGACAATGGAATCATGTTCCCTGATACCAGACAGTAGCTTGTTTAACCTGAACCACTGGCTGTTATAGAAAGCCCAGAATGAAAAAGCAAACCAAGAAATAAACTCTAGAAAGGAAAAAAGAAGACATTCCATGTTGATCACTAGTAGTTTTATTTTTGGTGGGAATGCTTGTTGTTGCTAAAATATAAGAAGCAAAAGAGACCAGATATTGAAGGAAGGCCAAGAAAAACTCTTTCCAAAGAAGGGGGACGTGGGCTTCAAGGTTTTGGACATAAGATTCAAAGAATTCTCATAAAAATGAATTGTCACATTTCATACCATTTTTCTTTCCACTAAAGTTTTTTTTTTTTTTTTAATCAGAGCTTAGCTCGTTGCATACTGGTACCTGTTTAACAAATGGATCTCCAGGGTGGGGGCCAGGAGAGCCCTGATCAGAGGTGTTTGCAGGTTTCGGTGATGTCAATACTCCCTCCATGACCAATTTCAGGCTACCAATCTGAGTCAACTGACTCCTAAAATTCCTGAAAATTTACCAATTGGTTCTGGTATAAACCGACTCCAGCCTACGTTGAAATTAGGGAGTGGAAATGCTATCTTCGCTCTGTGTATGCATTTAAGAGTTAGCTATGTGGTCCTCCTCCCTGGAGGTTCAGATGGGAATCAGAGATTGCAGAGCTCCAGAAAGAAAGGATATAGATTCCTCTGGTGTCCTGTTCCGGGGCAAAACTCTTCTGATATACTGCGTGTTATGCTTCAGAGCAGAGCCTTGACTGTGGAGGTCGTGAGGCCCTGCTGTGAGGTCATTCTAATACTGTAATCCACACAGGCAAAATTAGTGTGGTATGCAGTCTGCTCTGATGCTTCTGTGCTGGGATTGTGAACACAAAGGCAGCCATTGTGGGAAAAGGGGATGGTGCAACCTTTGCAAAGAAGAGAAGCATTTGCCCTGGGGCAGGAGACAACAACAAAGGGATAAGGGGGTGGAGGCACCCTCACCTGAACCAGACCCAAAGCAAGTTTAAACAGAGCAGGTAGGGAATCTATCAGTACCAGATGATGAAGCAGCCCATGAAAGGACATGGGAAAGGAAGGGCAGGGTGGAGAGGATTTCAAAGTAGCAGCTGCAGGAGGAACGAGGAAGAAAAGAAAGGAACAAAGACAGGAAGTAGAGAAGTAGCCACAGGAAGTTGGCAGGACAGCCCTTCACCTGTCAGACCTGTGGGTAGGCACAGGTGAGATTGGGTTAATGCAGGCTGATTGCATAAAGGGGAAGGATGATGGGTGTTTTTAAGGGAAATCAATTGAGACACACTGTGAACTTCCTATGAGCAGATATGAATGTGTGTACATATCATTTATTTAGGTACAACAATAAATCGACATATAACATATATATATTTTAATATTAATCATTTGGCTCAGGCAAGAGCCAAAGCCCACACTGTATCTACAGACAAAAGAACAATAGGTACCACAGAGAGTATGTACAGACATCCCGATGTCGGGGATGGAAGTTAAAGGAAAAAATTAGAAATCTCTGCTCCTCTTGAAATTCTTTCATTTAGAACTTATTCGGTCATGGTAATGCCCGGATACCTCCAACTAAAGGGGCAGTGGATATCTTAAAGGAAAAAGAGCCCAAGAAAGATGTCTTTGGCTTCCCACGGAAGATAAGACATATGGGGGGATTAAACAAGATGCTTGAGTAAATATTAAAACGAGAAAGAATAGATGCTTGTGGGGGGTAGTGGTGCGAAAAACAAGACAGTGCTGTTTGCTTTTGGGGGCAGCGAGTGATTCCTGTTATGCTCTGTTTGGTCTCGGAGGGCCACAAACTATAAACTCCTTGTTTTGCTTTACACAGGGACAGGTATCTATTTACTTGAAAAGAGAAACATTCTGAAAAATATTCAAAGAATAATCCAACTAGTATCTCTAACCAACCTCTCCCCCAAAAGGAGAAAATAAAATTCTGTTTAACGAGGTTGATCTCAACAAAGATGTGAGGGAGTTGGTTTCTCTCACCCTCAAACTTATCTGAAGAATATTTATGGGTTTCCTGACAGAAAGAAATCAGAGATTAAAATGGAAATGTACAGTCATCCCCTCCCCCCCACAAAGTTTTAAAAGACAAGTAGAAATGTTGCAGACTTGGCTGAGGCAGAATTGGGTTTTTGCCCAAACCTTGCCTCCAACTTGGTTGCTACTGTGGACAAGTCGCATATTCTATCCAGCCCATCTTTAATAAATTGCAGAAACTAGGGCAGATACATAAGGGTTCTGTTTGGCATGAAACTGACAAAGTATTCTACAATCAAGGAAGACTCAGTCTTTCTAAATACAAAGTAAATAATTCATTTTAAAATTTAATTAATTCATTTTAAGTACATAAATAATGCATGAATAAGTGTTCTATATAAAAATTTCAAAGAACACAAAAGTATATAGAGAAAAAAATTATTGAATACATCCCTCCCTCCCCCATTTCATTTCCCTGAACAAAAATAACCATCACTCATGGTTTGCTGTGTATCCTTTCTAGTTCTTTTCCTACTTACTTATCTATATGATCATTTTTATATTTTATACTATTGAACCAATGCAGAAAAATATAACAAAAAGTGCCTATAATCTCATGACCAAACACAAATTCTTCAGCCCATTTGTTATTTTGTCTTGTCTTGTTTTGTTTTGTTTTCAAATTTCTGCCCAGGCATAGGTTTCAAAAAAGGCAATAATGCATAAAAAGGGAGAGGTATTCAATGCCTGGATTAAACATTAGTATGATTGTGTAGTTCTGTTTTGAAGTGGTATTTTAGTATCATCACTATGTGGTAGTTTTAATAGTACATGTAACTAGGAACATATCTAAGAAATAGGGGAGTGAATTCCATGTTTAAGAAATAGAAAATATGAATGACTGACCCTGTTTTAGGATACTCAAAGTGGATAGCAAAGATGCTAGAAATAACAAAAGCACTGGCTAGCAACAGCTTTAGAGAATTCCAGAAGCTTGGATCTCAGAGAACATCTAGGTGACAGACAGCTAACCCATGGTTCCTATTTCACAGAGGGGACAATGGAAGCCTGGGAAGGTTTCCCCAAGGTCACACTGCTATTACACAATAAAGCCAAGATTAGACCTCTCCCATCCTCCCTCACTCTTTCTATTTCTTTTCCCAATGAAATGGATAGTTCAACAGGAGCCACTTTCAGGGCTAGAAGGACTTGATCCAGCTAATGGACTTGATGCAACTACTCCCTTCCAGAGAAGAGTTTATAAACCAGCAGCTTCAGACCAAATCTGACCCACCTTGTATTTTCCAAAAAAATAAACAAAAGACCTGAAATTCCCTGCATTTGAAAATGCAATTTCTGACTTCTCCTGAAACATCCAAAGATCTCCCCACATGAGGACCAACAGTCACGTGGCAGCCACAGACAAGAACTGTTTTAGGTCTGTCCTGTCCTTTCCCAAACATCTTGGCCCTCACCGGCTGGCCTTACCCAGGACACCTGCCTTGACGCCCTCCTCGGAGACACCATGTCATATCCACACCTGGACACTTTTGGGAATGTAAGTCTTTGTGAATAATTATTACGTTGAGATGAGAGACAAAACCCAGGACTGTTCCAGACAAATTGGAACATATTGTTACCCTACAGACATCTGTGTATGGGGAGGCCGTTTCAGATGGAGGGTCCCCGTGTACTCATGTTCTGTCTCTGCTCACATACAACTCACCTCTAGCAATTACTCTCTTCCTCTGCCCCTCCCCAGCTCAGGAGAGCCACCTGCCTTCTCTGAAGCTGCCAGGTGCTCCTAAGAGTTAAGGATATCAGCCACATTGCTAGATGCATTTGGAAAAAGGCATTAGGAATCAGTTGATAGGGAAGGGCTTGACGGGGCGAATGTGAGAAGGGCAATTCTTTCATCAGCAAATAATTCTCAAGTGCCACCACTTGGTAGACATATTTAAAAGTACAAGGGAATGGGAGGGACGTTCCTTGGTTTAAAACACCTTAGAATTGAGCTAAGATGCTCTGAAAGGAGAGAGAGAGCGGAGTTAAAGGAACCAGAGTTCAAAGTCACGTGATTTTTCAGTGGCTCCGGTTTCCCAAGAAGGGCTTTGTGGTGAGCAGGTCTTGAACAGAATCACAAACAGTATGTAGGAATCTAGCCAACATGGAAGACAGTCACAGCATCCTAGGCAGAGAGAAAGCAGGAAGATTGGTGCTGGAGAGAACAGTGGCCTGGGAACGCCAGTCTCTTTTCTCAGGTTGAGCTGTTGCTTTTGTTTCCCCATCAGAGACAGAGACACACAGAGAGAGACAGAGAGACAGAGAGAGTACATTTTTATTATCTTTTTTTTTTTTCTGGCAATAGATTTATGATTCTAGGGAAATAAGTGGTTTGCTTTCCAAAGGATGAACACATGTTAACTTAATTTACTATTTGAAGAGCCAGATTGGAGGTTGAAGTACACTCTTGCCTTCTCATTAGTCTGGGGAGCCATAGACAGGTGGCTGGGGATCATCCTCTAGAGAAGCAGTTCTCAACCTTCTCACACTCAAGGTGTTCTGTGAGAACATACTTTGTAATGCCCCTTTTGCTATCCTGAAATAAAATAGATTGTATAAACTGCCCTCCACATACATAATTTAAAAAATCATTATAAAAGTCAAACAGCAATATAATGAAGAAATGAGAGATAAGTATTTTATAACAAAATTTCCCACATATTTAAGTATGTACCTAGTAGGGCATAACCAAAATAGAAGACATCAAAGAGCTGATGGATGTATATCTGTACATAGATCTATGGATTCTTTTGGCAGGAACATGAATGCTGGGGCTTTCTAAAATGGTGAACAAATTACAAATACTCTGAATAAAATGAAGTCCAATCTTCCTTCTATACAAAAAACTTCATTATTGGAAAGTTCATTGTGTATTTGGTACATGCAAATAATCCCATGTCTGTATATAAAGGTGAGTGAGAATTTGGGCCTAATTAATTACCAACAGATTATTACTTATTTGAGACTGTCCTGTTCATTGTTGCCCATCTGGTAGCATTGTACTTAACTCAATAAATGTCAGAGGTCTCCCCCAGTCATTATGACAACTCCAAGCTGTCCTTCCAAATGTCTAAATTGCTCTCTGGGAGTAATAAAAAAACCATTAAAATCCACCATCTTATATTAATCAAAAGCCACATTAGAACAGTTTTTAAAAATGCAAGAAAGATAGCATGATCTAATAAAGGTTTAATTCTATGTTAATTTCTTATCAATAATAAGTACTAAATATTGACAGTGCAGTTCCTTAGGCACTCTTTCGTGAAGACCTCTATCTCACATCAATCTGTAGATTTTCCCAGTATTGGGGCACACATTCCTGAGTTGAAACAAGCCTCATTTAGGAGAGATGTACCTGTATACAAAAGAGGCCAGAGATAAGAAAGACCAAAGGGAAAGAGAATACAGTATTATTTACAAAGGGAGGAAATGAATTAAACTATAGAGGCACAATGGTTTTAGCTATTCCTACGGTAAAAGAGATCATTTGGATCCATGGTTTGGAGGATCTTATCCCTAACACAGAGCAGTGACTCAGGAAGGCAGTGGGAGGAAGAAGGAGAGGGTACTGGCCACCTGTTTCAAAGCTTCCCTGAACTTCACAGGGTGACAGGACTCCAGGCAACCTAAGGCGCCAGGGACCTGGAGGGAGAATGTTCCTCCCGGCCTTTACAAGTTCCCCAAAGGCTGAACAGCCGTGGCCTTGAAGCTCCCCTTGATGGCCAATATAACCTGATTTCAGATAGGTGATAAGGATAATGTAGGAGTGTGCAGGGGAATTGGTTCTGAACCAGAGAAATCTAGAGTAATTGGTGTGAGCTTCTACATGATGATGGTACACACTTAACCCCAATCATTCAGTAAAAAAGATAACTTTTACTCTTAACAAATTGAAAAAGATTTAGAACATTCTCAGTTATCCACAGCCTCATGAAATGGGCACTTTCATATACTACTTATGAGAGATTTGTAATAGGAACAAGAAAATGATGTATAGATAGATAGATAGATAGATAGATAATAGATAGATACAGAATGCATCCTATCTTTTGACCTAGTGATTTTCCTTAAATGATCTAAACTAATGATGTAAATAATACACACAAAACCAAGCAAAAAGATTTGTGTACAACGGTGTCCATCTGGAAATACCTAAATAGTAAACACTTGACAACCCTTTGAACCAAAGATTTTTGGCCCGATATTTAAGTTCCTGGAGATTATAGGTGCAAGAATATGCATATGCATGTAGATATAACAAATGACTCCTCACTTGGTATACACTTGCAGATCTATGATAATTCATTATCTTTGTATGGTTTGATGCTAGTTTTGTAGTTTATATGCAAGTAGCTAAGTAAGATTGTTTATACATGGTATATAAATATATTCTGACTCTTTAGGTAGCAGTTTGTCACAATATTCTTAAACAATATTACTAGTGGTACTTTTTTTTTTAAGATTTTATTTATTTTATTTGACAGATAGAGATCGCAAGTAGGCAGAGAGGCAGGCAGAGAGAGAGGGAAGAGGAAGCAGGCTCCCTGCTGAGCAGAGAGCCCGATGTGGGGCTTGATCCCAGGACACTGGAATCATGACCTGAGCCAAAGGCAGAGGCTTTAACCCACTGAGCCACTCTGGCACCCCACTAGTGGTACTTTTAGAATATTTTCTCTTTTAAGTAATAGATGTTTACATGATTTTAAAAACTAGAAAACCCATATGAACGTTATTTGCAAAAAAAGAAAATAATCCCAATATACAGAAATACCTTTTTAATATTTTGGTATCTGTTCTTCTGGATTTTCCTCAGATGTTTATGGCCTTTTCGAATAATGAAAGACACATTTTCTCTAATATTTGTCAGATTATGTGGCCTCTCCATCTCCATCTTTATAAAAGTCAAGAAAATAATGAAGCTTTAATGGAGGTGTGTATTTAGTTTTATTTATCCATCAATCAGTGCTAAGCCTAGATCCATAATTTAATTTCTCAGCTGCTTAGATTTAATGCATTTCCATCACATTTGATTGTATGTTAAAAATAAATATAGAACACTACAAAGGACCAAATATAACACCCAGCTATTTACCACTCAAAATGCAAAACATTTACCCTTTGTAAAATGCTTCAGGTTAAGAATTATTATCATAAAAATGGGGGAAAAAAACTATTATTATGAAGGTCAAGTCCCTCATGGCACTTTTCCCAGTCCCATCTGTCTCTTTTCCTCCCTCTGTACCCAGAAACAGAGACAGAGACTTTGACCATTAGTATATCCCTTTGGCAACCATAAGAGAGTAGGTGTTCAAACATTTATTGAATGAATATTCATCAACCACAGTTAACACATCTACAGTTATGTATCACATATAATATGTATTATTATACATTATATCTATACAAGTCATATATATTACAGGGGTTTTCATATATTTTAACAGTGGTATCATACTGTAGCTATGTAGCAACCTCTTTAGATTGTTTTTTCTTCATTTAATATTAAGCACCATATTAAGTATTCACTATTTCAATTCATATATGTCTCATTCATTCATCTTACTTTTTTCTCATATTATGTCTATGTTAAAATTATGTACAATAAGCTGTATCTGTTTAAAGTGTACAATTCAATGAGTTGCCCCCATGCATGATGCCACCAACACAATCAAGATATATAACCTTCCACCACAGCAAAAAAATTCCCTGTGCCCCTTTTCCTTTTCCTTGCCTGGACCAAGGCAACCACTGATTTGCTTTCTGTCATAGATTAGTTTACGTTTTATGAAAAGTAAATCATACTGTATGTATTTCCCTGTGCCTGGTTTCTTTCCCTCAGCCAACTGATTGAAACTCCTTCATGTTGTCTTACTTTTTAATGATAAATAGTATCACAGTGCATGGACGTATAATGTTTTACTGATCCATTCACCTGTTAATGGACATCAAGGTTGTTTCCAGTTTTTTGATTACCATAAACAAATCTTCTATGAATATTCATGTACAGGTTGTCTAGGTGAACATTTTTTAAAAATTTCTTTTGAGGAAATTCCAATGGTCATATAGTAGATACATGTTTAAATTTTAAAAATTTGCCAAAACGATTTATTTTTTCTGCTCCATTCTCTGCTTGCCTCCTGTGACTCTATTTACTTGTATATTAAACTTTTTGCAATTGTCTCATAGGTCCCTAAGACTGTTCATTCTTTTTTTTTTTTTAATATTTTATTTATTTGACAGAGAGAGAGAGAGATCACAAGTAGGCAGAGAGGCAGGCAGAGAGAGAGAGGGGGAAGCAGGCTCCCTGCTGAGCAGAGAGCCCCATGCGGGGCTTGATCCCAGGACCCTGAGATCATGACCTGAGCTGAAGGCAGAGGCTTAACCCACTGAGCCACCCAGGCGCCCCAAGACTGTTCATTCTTAACAATTTTTTCTTTATCTTCCTTAAACTGTATGCTTTCTATTGATCTATTGCAAGCTGATACATTCTCCTGTTATCTCCATTTTCCTCTTATGCCCATTGAATTAACTTTAGATACTGTATTTTTTTATACTTTCCAAATGTTTTATTCCTTTGTTGAGAATTCCTATATGTTTACTCATTTTAGGTTTATTTTTCTTTCCCTCCCTGATCATCATTACAGTCACTGCACTAAAGTCTTTGGTAATTTCAGTATCTGGATCATCTGGGTATTGCATCTGGTGATTGTCTTTTCCCCTGAGACTAATTAACATTTTCTTGGTTTTTGGTGTGTGCGTATTTTGGAATATCATCCAAGACACTGAACATATTACATTGTTTGCAATTATTACAAATGTTAATTCGGGGTTCTGTTATATTATATTGCTCCAAAAGAAAAATTGATGCTTCTGTTTTAGGAGCAATGAACTTGATTAGACATAAATTTCAGGATTCTGTGCCTGAGTTCAGTGAATTTTTTATACCTTAGTTTCTAGAGCTTTTGGTTTGCCTGTGCTTGTTTTGTCCAGGGGTTAGCAGAGATAGGCTGAGCTCATACTCAGTAAAGGGGTCCCCTTCCCTAGCACTTTCATTTCTTGGGGCTCTTCTTTCTCTCTGGAAACCCTAGTTTTAACTGGCTCCTTTAATTCTTGCTCCATACAAAATTTTAGCTTCCCATGCCACTGTGGCAGTCACCAAGATCAGCTGATTTCAGGACAGAGCTCCCGAAAGACAAGGCACTTGTTCTGTTAGTCAGTTTCTCCAAGTCTTGATTCCCCTCCAAAGTCTCCAGTCTTTAGTTAAATCCCTAGAGACCTCAGGTAGTTCTTCTTGTGTGTTGTCCAGAGTTTATAGCTGTCATCTATGGGAGAACCAGTTTGTTAGGAGCTCAACCCATTCATAGGCTTATTCATTCATTTTATTTGCTCTATAGTAGTCTATCGACTGACCGTGTCTTTCTGTCTTTCCCTTCTTTCCTTTTTCCTTTCTTTCCCTACTTCCTTCCTCCTACCCTCTCTCCCTCTCTCCCTCCCTTCCTTCTTTATTTACCTATTGAGGCATCTTTATTGTTTTTTTTTTTTCAATTTTTTACTATAGTTATCACATGCAGTAATTTTAAATTGCATGTATATCTTTAAGCATTTGTACTGGAAGATATAGAATAGAAGTGGAAATTGGGGGCTATAGGCATGCCCATCTTTAACTTCACTAAATATTAATCAGTTATTCATCAACATGTTTGTAGAAGTTATATTTCCATCAACTGTTTGCAACTTCTCATTTTCCCACATCCTAATCAATATCTGATATCCTCAGTCATTTTAATATTTAGTATTCTAATGTAGGCAGTGTTGTCTGATGGCTGTTTTTATTCAAAATTCCCTAATTACTAGTGAGTTTGAGCAACTTTTCATGTTTATTGACTATTTGTTTTATCTCTTCTACAAATTGTTCTTATTTTTTTTCTGTTTTTCTTTTTAAGTTAGGTGTTTGCCTTCTTCTCATTGATTTATAGGAATGCTTCATACATTTCCTAATTTCTAATTATTTATATTGCATATCTTCTCTAATTCTATTGGTGTTTAACATACTGTTTAACTTTATTCATGGTATATTTTCCATACAGAAGTTTTGTATTTTGATAACATCAGATTTGTCACACTTTATAAGTTCTAGCTTTGAGGACTTTGTGAGAATTTTTTTTTTTACATTAATCATTAAAAAAAAATTTTGAGGGGCACTTGGGTGTCTCAGCCAATTAAGCATCTGCTTCAGTTCAGGGTATGGTCTCAGAGTCCTGGGATCAAGCCCCATGTTAGGGTCCCTGCTCAGTACGGGGTCTGCTTGTCCCTTTTCCTCTACTCCCCATCCCCCACTCATTCACAATCTCTCTCTCTCTCAAATAAATAAAGAAAATCTTTTAAAAAAACACTTAGTCAATTATCATATGGTTGCACTTACTTGTAGAGCATAAGGAATAATATGGAGGTCATTAGGAGATGGAGAGGAGAAGTGAGTTGGGGGGAAATTGGAGTGGGGGACAAACCATGAGAGACTGTGGACTCTGGGAAACAAAGAGGGTTTTGGAGGGGTGGGGGTGGGGGTGTGGTGAGGCTGGTGGTGGGTGTTAAGGAGGGCACATATTGCATGGAGCACTGGGTGCAGTGAATAAACAATGAATTTTGGAACACTGAAAAAAATTAAATCAAATTGCACTTTAAAAATAAACTTAAATAAATAAATAAAATATTCTTGGGTGGCTCAGTTGGTTAAGCATCTGCCTTGGGCTCAGGTCATGATCCCAGTGTCCTGGGACTGAGCCCCACAGCAGGCTCTCCATTCAGCGAGGAGTCTGCTTCTCCTTCTCCCTTTCCCCCTGCTCATGCTCTCTCTTAAGTAAATAAATTAAATAAAATCTTTCAAAAAATATTTTTTGAACACCTATTATATTCCAGGCACTCTTTTAAACACTAAAGAATATGGTAGTTACAAAAGCAATAGGAAAGATAAGCAATAAACATGTAACCTGATTAATACAGAATATAATGTCAGGTAATGATAACTTCTATGAAGAAAAAAAATTAAAAGGCAGCATAACAACATAGTTAAGGGCACAGTCTTTGGAGCTAGACTGTCTGGTTTTGCATCTTATTTTTGCCACTTACTGATCTCTGTGTGCCTCAGTTTCCCCACTTACATAGTAACCCCTCTTAGATAGGGTTGTTTCAAAGAATTAAACAAGCATATCTATATGGTATATAAAGTGCCTAGCATTTATTAAAAGCTATGTAAGTGCTTGATAAATAAAACAAAATACAGTGAGGTAAGGCCAGATAATAGAGAAGGCATAGGAGCATGTTACAAACTCTTGATAACAAACTTGACCATGGAGGTAGCCTTTGCACAGAGATCTAAATTAAATGAGCTGTGAAGATCCTTTATGTTCCAGTTGTGAAAAACTTAAGATATTATTCTGTAGTTTCTTTAAACAATTTAAATTTTACTTTTTCATTGTTTGCTTCTAAATCCATCTGGAGTTTAATTTCATGCATGGTGTGAAGTAGGAATATAATTATATTTCCTTCCATATGGAAAGCCAGTTGTCCCAACAACATTTATTGACTAGTCCATTCTTTTCTCCTGATTTAGTAATTTCTTCCCAATTATATATGATAGTATGTATTTATTTGAGGACCTTCTGTTCTGCCCTACTGATCTATTTGACTATCTCTGTGCCAATACCATGCAATCTTAACTACTAAAGCATACTAAGCTCTAGTATAGCTTTTATAGGGCAAATTCCACCCACCTGCTTTCCAATTATCGTGGATGTTCTTGTTCAGCTAAGTCTTCATGTAAACTTTAGAATCCCTTCATTAATCTCATGAAGAATCATACACAAATTTTTTTGAAATCACAGAGTTTAGTGGAAATTAACACTTAAAAATTTTCCTCCCTTGGAAATGATATACACAAGCATTTATTAAGTTTTCATTTTATAACAATTTCTAAAATTTTCTATATGCAATTCTTTTCTAATTTTGTTAACTTATTCCTAAGTATTTCATGAATTCTCATGGCTAGTATGAATATCTCCTTATATGGTTTCATTTATGAATTATTGATTATGTATAAAAATGCTATTGCATTTTGATATTTATCTTGTATTTCACAATTTTTTAAAAAAAGATTTTATTTTTTTATTTAACAGAGAGAGAGCATAAGCAGGGGGAGTAGCAGGCAGAGGGAGAAACAAGCTTCCCCCTTGCATGGAGTCCATGCGAGGCTCCATCTCAGGACCCTGAGATCATGACCTGAGCCGAAGGCAGACGCTTAACCTACTAAGCCACCCAGGTGTCCCTGTATTTTGCAAATGTTCTAACCTTTCTTGCTAGTTGTAATAGTTTATCTGTAGAATCTTTAGGTTTTTCTGCAGAAATAATGAAGATACCTGCATTTGTAGATAACACCTTTTCTCTTCCTTTTTTAATCATATACTTCTTTATTTTTTAAAAAAAGTGAGTAGAATCTCCATTATAATCCTGTTAATGGGAGGTAGAGGACATCTTTATTGTGTTCCTGGTTTAATGGAAATTCTTTGAAAATTACATCATTAATTATTTATTATGCTTGTTGTAGGTGTTTAATTGGTGCTCTTTTTCAGATTAAGAACATTCCTTCTTATTCATTAGGAATTTTATCAACTGATTTTTCTCCTTTATGATTTTTCACTCTTAATTTTTAAATTGGTTTTGTGGTGTTGAATGGTTATGGCACTTCTTAATCAAATCACTTGATTATGTTTTCAAATATACTGCTATATTAAGTACATTTTATTATTTTGAGGAATTTTGTGTCCGTGTTCACAAGCAAATTTCAGTTTTGTGCCTGTTTGCTGTCTGATCTATTCCTTCCGTTTCTGCTCTGTGTAATGCACAAAACATTTCCCATTCTTCATTGACCTCTAGCTACTGGGCATATTTGGCAGATGAGAAGTGCTGGTTGTTAATTGATGGGTGGGTAAGAGGAAAAAGCAAAGAGTCTTATGACACCAGCCTCTGGCCAGAATATCTGGTGGTAGCTGCATCTCCTGTCTGGTTCCACCTCTAACCAGTCATCCCTTTCTCTGTGGTGCCCAGCTCAGACCAGATAACTCACCATCGTTCCTGACTCTGCTGGGTGGCCCCTAATTCTGGATTCTGGTAAAATCCCCGCTGTCTTTGTACTTTTTGTCTTAGAGTTGGCATTGGCTTCCCACTATGGCCAATCTCTCAATGCCTTCACAGTCCCTTCTTTGGTCTTTTGAAAATGTGTTTGTTGGTTTTAATCACCTATGCTACTACTAAATCTGTATTGAATTCTCTGTGCTGAAAGCATCTGGAGTGGTTTGGATCTTCCTAATGAGATCCTGCCTGGTACATCCTAGGAAGTTATTTTTATGTACTCTTCTCCTTCCGCTTTACATTGTAGCATATCCTCATAAAATGAAACCAGGAATTCTCACTTTGTTTCCTTGGGCACACTTTGTATGAGATAGACGCTGGCCTCAAAAACCTTTTACGATGGTATGTAAAGAAGGTACATTAAAGATAAATAAAAATTGTATTATTTTGATTTCTCAGATTATGTTTTAAAAGACAGCTAAGGTTGGATTTACTCCCATGTGTCTTTAAAAAGTGCTAGAACCATTTCCCTTAGAGTGGGGGTTTCTTTATGTGACATAAGTAGTATAATCAGCAAGTTCTTTATTTGAATTTTACTGGCAATCTTGTTTGATTTCAATCCTTTTTCTGAACTACGGTGGAAGTCAAGGGGAATACTTTAGTGCTACGTGTACCTCGACTCTGACACAAAAGATGCTCACTTACCTGTAAGGAGTCATTAATTTTGTTGTCATTATTATATAAGAATAATTTTCTTTAGTCAGTGGATGATGATTCTATGTAACTCCACCCAGCATTCTAAAACCTGTCTGATGGAATAATTGGGATGCTGATAGTTCAATGTGTAAGTAGGTAAAGAATTATTGTAATACTGGCAATGCAGTTTTATTCTTGCTTTCTGCCATCTCAACCTTCAAACATTTCTATTGATGCTATACGTATTTTTTCAATCCTTGGGGAGGTTAAGGATAACATTTTTCCTTAATATTTATTAGGAAGCACTACTTTAGTTCTCTACGTACATTTTCATCTAATACTCGTGAAATCTTCTGATATGTATTATTGAAACCTTTTCACAGATGAGAAAACTGAGGTTCACGATGATTAAGTTACCCCAAAGTCATAGAGTCCGTAAGGTTCCAGTTTATATTCTAAAGCCAACCTGTCTGGCTTACAGAAACACACAATTGGTACCATACCAACTATTGACCATGCTTTGTTCTTTCTATACAGAATCCTCTGTTCTAAGATTCTCTTGAAGGTTAAGGAGCACATCAGTATCACATTAGGGAATTTTTCACAGTGGACAGGTGGACAGGTGACCAGTAGGGGTACTAAAACAGCCAATTACCTCTTTGTCTCACTACCCCACACCTACAATTAAGCAGTGCTGAACATAATCCTGAGTATTTTCAAACTCATCCCCTTCTGCTGTGGTGTATGTATTAAGAGTCTAGATTATTTAATTTAATAGTCCATGAGATTTTTTCAGATCATGGTACATTGGAGATTTTTCTAACATATACTGGAAGGAAGGAAGAAAGGAACATTCAAGGGGAGACACAGCCCTCTGACCATCAAACACCTGTCATCCCCCAGATGTGTGCTTGTTTATATAAGTAACCATGCACATATCTACAGTCCATACACATAAAAGTCACCCTTTTCCTCCTTTCTACTGGAGTACTCATTTCTAACTTTCTTGCAAGATGTCCAAAGCAAGGGGAAACGACCTGAGTTCTCACTATTTACTGAGATCATAATTTTGGTTTAGGATCATTTTGTCCACAATGTCTGGGAAAACTTCAACATATGCTCTGCTTTGGAGTGCTCACTTCTGTCCCTGGGTCTGGGCATCCAGCTCTACTCTTCAACTCAACATGAATAGCAACTCCACAGGACGGATGAAGCTGAAACCGAATGCCAATTCCTCAATCAACAGCAAGGCTTCTCCCTAGGAAACTAGTCTTTTAAGTGCCTAAGGCACTAGAGCTCTGGCGGGATCCAGAAAGGTTGCACAAGAAGAGGAGCTGTCATGGCCACAGAGACCACCCTCAGAGAGTTTCCTAGTGAAAACCTATCAGTGAAACCAAATTAATGGCTGAATTGCAGAGTGAATGTGGAATCATAAACAAGGGGTCAGAATCATGAGCTATTTAGAAACCTTTTCTCACTTTTTGGAGTACACTGTTCTCCAGTAAAAGGAATATCTGTACTCTTATTGAACCATCTTCCCCTTCAGTGACATATTGGACTAATACTAATACTGATCTTCCACTCAACCTTCCAAGATGCCGTATTCCTTTTCGCAGACTTTCTGATTTCTCTCATGTTTCCTGATTTTCCGATTATGTCACATTCCTGATCTTTCAAGTTCTCTATTAGCATTCCTACTTAATTCCCTGAAATTAAATAAGAACTGTAACTTTACACATTCTGGGTCATGCTCATAAGCATGCATGGTTAATTCTTGCTGCCAATTCACTCTCTATTTTGGCTAGAGACTGCTTTTATTTTGCATTTAATTATATCAGAGGTGGAATGTTAATATATGTTGGTTCTTTACCAAGGTCACTGGTCTGGGAATCAAGAATCTTTACAAAGTTCTCTTAACCTCCGTGAGCCTCAATTTCTCATCAGTAAAGTAGGGAGTTCAGAATAAATGTATTTCTTTCCTTTATAACAAGGTCTGCAGTAGTGCTTGGTATATAATAAGCACTCAACGAATTAATGTTAAATTAAATTGCATTATTTATTTTCTCTCTCAGTTCCATCTACTGAAATGAAAAATGTTCATATCATTGCTGTTACTTTAATTATATAGGAATACTAGCAGGGCTTCCTTTAAAATCCAGGGAATATAGACAGAATCAAATTGTGAGTAATATAACTCCAAAATGAATGTCAAAGGAATTTCAATTTTAATATAATGACATCAAAGCTGGCTTATGAATTACATGAAAAAAAAAAATCAGCCTCATTATTTCAATGTTACACCCTTCTTGGACCCAAACTTGGTTTGATTACCCACCTTGTTTAGTGCACTTGGCTCTAAGTGACTTTTGATTATTTCCAAAAATCAAATCCATCTTCAAAGGATAGAGATTTCTTAACATTGAAGGGATTCAAAAGATTATGCACGGGCTCTGATCTGTAGGCAACAGAAAGAGGACCCGACAGTCTCTTTGTTATGAATTAATAAGCAAAAAAACCAGATCAGGATACCTGGATCCTAGCCCTAGCTTTGCAAATAATTAGCCGGTTGTAGGCAAGTCACTTTACTATGAATCTTAACTTCTCCATTCATATAATGAGGGATTTTGGCTAGCTGATTCCTTCCAGCTCTACTACTTTGATTTGAATCTAGCAGAAAAATGCAAGAAATGCATTGTTCATATGCAGAATCATCCAAATTTGTAAGACTCTGTAATATTACTTGTTATTGTTGAGTAGTTTAGAAATCTATTTGGAATCTTTTAAATGGGAAAAAGTAAAAATGAGTCGAAGGATGATTGTTATTTTTTTATAAGACAAAAAAAAAAAATCACTTTAAAAAGTCATGCAGTGCCATATTGTAAGCCACATAGAATCTAATTAAAGCTAGTTCAAACAACAAAGAAATGTACTGGTCTATGCAATAGAAATGTTTGGTGGAAGGTCTGTCTTCCAGCTGTGCTGGACTCGTGATGTAGACAGTGTCACCGTGGTTCCAGTTGCTCCATCTCCGTTCTGTTGTCCTTAGATTGGCCCTTTCCTCGGACTCTCAAAATTGGCTCCCTGCCAACCCCAGCTCTCTTTTCATAGAAACTAAAATTTCCAGATCCCAGAGGTCCATTTTTATGCCATTTTTAAAGAAGAAGGCAGATTTCTTCTAGTAGCTTTTGTAAAGAAGAAGAGATATTCTCATTCTCAGAAAATGAAAACATTTCCTATTACCATGTGAGCTCTGATTGGGTAAAATGCTCTTCTCTGAGCCAATCACTGAGGCCTATAGAATCAGACACGAGCTTTGACTGAAGCCAGGCAGCTGTTCCTGGAGCTAAGGGTGAGGCCATTTCCATCTAAACTATGTGATGGGAAATGGGTAGGTAGGATGAGTTTCCTCCAGGGAGAAACTGTCACCTGAAGGAGGGGATATGAAAGCTAGGGGACAAACATAGTAAGTGCTTGACTCCATATTATATCAATAATGGCAACCAGCATGTTGAAAAGTATTTATGCATTACTAGCAACTTACATAGTAAGAGCATCTTGCAGTTTATGGAGTCCTTTAGCATCTTTGACTTCCAAAATAGCCATGTAGGAAATATAGGGCAAGAGTTCCATTCCCATTTTACTGACAAAGGAACTAAGACCCAGAAGATGAAATTCTGTGTTAGTGACAGACCTGGTTCTGAAGTCTCTGGTTTTCTAATTCTAGAATTCCAGTCCTCTTTAGATTGCCTGTGTTCGGGGGCACCTGGGTGGCTCAGTGGGTTAAAGCCTCTGTCTTCAGCTCAGATCATGATCCCAGGGTCCTGGGATCGAGCCCTGCATCGGGCTCTCTACTCAGCAGGGAACCTGCTTCCTCCTCTCTCTCTGCCTCTCTCTCTGCCTGTTTCTCTGCCTACTTGTGATCTCTGTCTGTCAAATAAATAAATAAAATCTTAAAAAAAAAATAGATTGCTTGTTTTCAGATTTCGGCCTCCCCCAACCTCTTGGTAAATGCTTTGTCTTCTCTAAACCCTGGTTTCCTCATCTGTAAAATGGGAAAATTGTAATCCCAACCTCATGTGTTTGTTGTATGCAATAAATGAGCTTTTGATTTATTTAAACCATTTAGCACTGGGCCCAAGAGACAAAAAAACATTCAGTCAACGTGAGTTGTAATCACCACGATTATTGTTCCATGGCAACTCTTTGGAAAAACATTCACTGTGGAATCCATATTGTATCTTGGGACATGCTCTTGCCTGTGGCATCTCACTATCATTATCAGGTTTCACCTAAATATAGGCCTGAACTTTATGTTATGGAACTTGCTTTGTGATGCGGGTTATTTGCAACTCCTTAGGCATTGGTTGCCACTAATGAGGATTGCGCTAATTATATTTATTATGATGTTTGAATAGTGGACACCTGCATGTTTTCTGGATGCCCAGGACCTTTTATCTCTCTTTCCAAATCTGGAGACTTCCCTGTGTCATGAAGCCCACCTCCCTAGTGCTAATGAGTTTCACTTCCCAGCCCCCTTCAAAGCTGGGATTCTAGCCATCCAATGATCCCACGGGCCTTCAATTCAGAAAGGAGCACAACAAAAGTCTAGTGACACTGAACTCTTCTTCGGACGAGCTGGGTGGTAGAGCTGTCCGATTCTCAGGTGGTAGCGGTAGCAGAGTTTTTGGTGTCTGGTCCTACACAGTA
Source organism: Mustela nigripes (assembly GCF_022355385.1). NCBI lineage: Eukaryota > Metazoa > Chordata > Mammalia > Carnivora > Mustelidae > Mustela > Mustela nigripes. Next base: position 30,484,290 of record NC_081559.1, on the reverse strand, counting down.
TCCATGTAGGAGCTCTAAAGATGAAGTAACAGTGGTTTCTCCATAAAGGCTCCAGAATGTGATGAGGTTTTGTTAATCATAATCTCTATTGGCTCATGTCACCAAAACTCCCAGCAGATGTTTTCCTGTGCAGTATGCACATTACCCACATTCTCTGGCTTACAAAGTGGACTTTGTAAGCACTTAACACTTGCAATAACTCCTTTTTTTGTTTCTGCCAGGCAGAGTGGATATTGTCTTCTGCAACTAGACTCCTGAATCACATACCAAGTTTCTACTACAACCTGTCACTCACCCTTCCTAGTCCAGTTCTGAGAAGGTTGTCAGGTGGATAGGAATATTTTTCTTGCAAAATATTTTCCATTAGTGCAAAAGCATGGCCTTCCATGGGGAACAAAAGGAAGTTAGGTACATAACTCGGTGCTGATGGCATTTAGCACAATTTATATTTGAAATTTCTTGATTTTTTTGTTATTCATATTTCCCAATTGTCCTTGTTAAATATTGACTTCTTAAATTAAAACTACTAGAAAAAAGTGAATTGAGAGTGACTGCATATTGTATATTTGCTACATGTAGCTTCTCTTGAAACCCAGTTACATCAGAGAGCCCTATGGCACGAGCTTTTTGACTACTGCCCCTTACCCCAAAGTATTCATGAATTTGAATCAGAATCTTAAATTAAAGAGCCTTTCAAACAACCTCTTGCACTGATGGACCTTTTAAGACTAATTAGGCTGAATTAGTAGTATTTCTTTGATATTTTCCATTTATTTTCTGATCTTTAAATAGCTATAAGGCAGAGATGTTAATAATTTCTGAAGTGTGAGGGAGGTCAAATCATTCAGGTGCTGAAAATATGTTTCTTAAGCCAAAAAAAAAAAAAAAAAGAGAGAAGTTGGTCCTTTGTGACTGTTTTAGGTTGAATCATAAAGCTGAACTCAATAAGCTACATTTTGCCTTTATGTATCTGTTTCGGAATAGTGAGGCCCATGTTATTTCTTTCCATACTTGTTATCTCTTGGCAGAATTTCAAGAAAAATATTTTTCATTTAAGCTCACACCTCACCTCAAAAAATGTCCACAAAACTAGTATTGGCAATTCCTGAGTTGTTACTCTAGTGGGAGAAGAGAAGAGAGAGAGAGAAAGAAAAAGAGAGATTTTTTTTTTAAATTTCAGAAGGAAAAGGTCTTGGAAAATATAAGTAAATATTAGTAAATTCCTCCCATATTGACTTGTATTAACTTGTTTTAAATTCTTTCTGAATGATAGGCCAAATTTTGGTTCACAGGGATCAGATAAATTCAGATAATATAAGAAATATATGTATGTTCTTCTTTTAATGTTAAATTTAATGCAAATGTCCAATTGTCCCATAAAGTTTATCAACAAATACTATAGTTTTCTTCTTTTTAACTTTTAAAGTAATTGCCCCATTTCTTTGAGATTATCATTTTAAGCTCTTTCAGCTACTTATGGAAATTAAATCCCTTAAATAATATTATTGTAATGAATTTTATCAGCATTATATATAAAAATTTGAATACACATAAGTTATGTATGAAGATAAAAGCAAAGATTAAGTGATCTTATGCTGCACACACACACACACACACACATACATGTCTCCCTCACTTTTCAGGATCTCCTTTTATCTAATTATACATGTTTACATGAAGTGACCTCTGCTGAACCAAGAAGCATCCTATGATTATGTTTCTTCTTTCATACCATTCTTTATTTCTCCTGAAGCTAATAAACACCTCTTTTTCCTTTTGCTTGGTTTTCTATGTATCTACTACAATTTTTCCCCAAGAGCTTTGACCTATCTGTTCAAAACAAACCTATTAAATCTATTGTGCTTATCTCTAATATTTTCCAAGTATGTAATTCTTGTGATAATCCATCAGTCCCACTTTCTTCTGGAATCCCCCTTTTTGGAGACCTTCATTTCCTTCTCCAAAGTGAAATGCTCCTTTGGCCTCTTTCTTCTCCCCCTGGGGTGGAGTGTCCTTGGTCTTTTTTTATGCTGATCTGGAAGGGGGCCTTTTGTGACCTGGAATTGACTGTTATCTGGAGATTATCTTGCTGTCCTGGATAGGAGACAACATAGAAAACATGAAGCAGAAGTGAAGTTGCATGGTACTGACTGACGTAGCCATAGAGCTCATGTCAGGGTACATCCACAGAGCAGAGCGGTGGCTACAGGGGCCATGGAGAGTTTTAAAAGAAGTTTTGCTCTCCTTTCATATTTCATGTAAAATGTGAAATCCGTTTAGATTCTAAACAAAACTATTTTATGGCGCATGGATATTGTTCTTCGAAAACAAGTTATTACTGAATGGGTTCCCATTGTCTTAGGTTAAAAACAAAGTTTCTAAGTGGACCCGCTAAGTTTCTAAGGCCCTGATTATCATCTGGTCAGCCTCTTTCTCAGTCCCATCCATATGTGACTATCAGCAGTATGGCTTTGTGTAGGTGCCTCTCACGTGCCTGTACCCCCGCCTGAACGTAGGCTGTTCTGTCAGCCTGCTGTGCTCTCCAACTAACCCAGCACCTCTCCTCCTTTACCTGATGGACTCATTCACTTCTGCTTCAGATCTCACTTCCTTGCAGAAGTCTTGCCGACATGGCACACAAAGCCAGTGTCCTTTGTGATGTGTTCCCCTGGGTCCCTGTACTCTCTGTGCATTGTCTTGATGGCAGTGGGCATTTGCATATTTGTTAGTTATTTGATTGTCTCACTCCCCCAAGGGTTCATTGGCAACATAAGAATTGGGGGCTTACTATTTTGTTTGTTTGGGCTCACAATTCATTCCTCAAGCCCTAGCACAGTCTCTGGAAATAGAAGGCACTTAATAATTACTGACATGAATAAATAACAGCTAAATAATTAAAATTTGATGAGAAGTAAGCATGTCAGCGTGGCTTAATTTGCTGTACTTTGAACATGAGATAGTGCCTGCACATGGTTTTCATTTAGTAGATATTTCTTGAATTAATGCTTTAATTGATGAAAATTAACTTGGTTGTTTCAAAGTAACATGTTAGGATAAGTTTGACTCCCAGAGAAATTTGTATATGGACATATATGTTTCAAAGCTCCCAGGATCCAAATTATTATTGAATTCAGATGCATGTCCATTATATTATTATTTTAAAATTTGTCCAAACCATTCTCTCTTATACTGTGTCTATACAGTTATGAACACACATTAGGTCCAGACTGTACAAGTGCATTGCACTTGACTTTTGTTTTGTGTTGTTGAGATATCACAAAGCCCGTGAGGGAAAGCTGTGTCCTAGATATCCACAGAAAAAGTCTTCAGATTTTCCCCTTCTACTATTTTTATACTTACTTTACTACAGTTTTATCAAGCTTGGTTATCAATATTCAACTTTGCAAATTGAAAGGGTAGAGAGAGTTTATTAAAAAATAAGAAGAGTTGATTGCAAAGAAGGTGACAGAAAATCTTCCAAAGACAAACACAATTAAACCACACACACACACACACACACACAGTAGTGATTTAATTAATCGCTGAAGTGTTCTACATTCCTTGGTTGAATCTAAGGACATTTAAGTAGTATTAAAGTAAATGATTTGCGTTAAAATGCTTTTGACTAATTAAGAAATAACCAACTCAGTTTAACATGCAGGGAATGCTTAGCACATTTTCAGAATGTTTCAATTCAGAGTAATTAAATCACCTAGTTCCAGGACTTAAGGGAATTTGCCCTCAGGGATTTCCAAAGCTTTGCTTTCTGGAAGGATCCAATCCCCAAGGATTCTGAATGGCCAAGGTTTTATTGTACTTCCTGAGCTAAATTTCCTGCTGATAATAAAAAAAAAAAAAAAAAAAATAGAGGGTTTCCTGTTTGGTTTCCCTTGTTTGTGTGTTTCCATAGAATTCATGGTAGCCACAGTTTCAGAGTGACAAAGAAAAATTCAAAATATGAAGAAATAACTTCCCCATGTTGAGGACTGAATTTTGAAATGGTGTATGTAGTTGTGTATATTGTCTTTGTCTGTGCAGTGGTAATGTTAGTTGAATATTAAAGACAACTTGGAAGATAAGAATAGCCAGTGAAATACTAGGACCCACTCTTTTTTAGTCACTGCTGAGAAAGGTACACTAAATTTTCTACTGAAAATACCAAGTTAAATTTAGAAGATCTAATGGTTCAAGTATGAATTGTGCTATTATGCCCTTCTCTGAGTTGGTAGAACGATCTTGGGCAATAGTTTTTTTATGGATTAAATAGAAATATTATTACTCAGCCTACCAGGTTGCTAAGGTGTGGACAAACAGAGTAAGATATTAAACATAAAGTGGTTTTTGAAAAGAAAACAAATATAGGTGTCAATCACCATGTTTTGATATGCTTATAGTAAAAACAATATGACCCTGTTGGCATGGGCTCATTTATAGTTATACTGGTTTGCAACAATGCTTCTTACTTGTATTAATACCCTAGCAAAAGCAACGAGGCACAATGGCTTCAAATGAGGATAGTGTCAATACTAATCGTCAGGATTCTTAGTATCTTGGGGTCTAATTTCCATTGGGTGTAGTCAAATTTCTTTCAAGTCTTAGGCCTATTTTAGTTGTCACCCACATTGCTGAAATTCAGAACAATACTAGCATGTCCTATTTGTCCAAGTTGGGGTGGAGACACCTTCCTGTACATGTCCGCTGACCCAAGTCATATTTCTGCCTTTGAGCTGATGGTGAAGAGACAGGCAGTTCTATTCCTTTGAACATTTCTATTTCTTTGTTATATACTAACAATGCCAGACAAATTTAACTCTTTTAGATAAAATCATCAATGAGCAAAATTGCCAAAGACTTTGAATGCCACAAATATTTACAGTGCTCCTGAAATGGTATGATTTCTTATGTGTCACACTTACCAGATTGTCAATGCAATTGGATTATGCTGACCCTTGGGAGCTGGGAACTAATTAACTGGACTCCTCTTAGACTTTGGTATAGAGTCTGCTAAATACCATGTCCTGAATGTCCTCTGGGTTTGGGGAAGCAAGGCTATGTGTATACAGATACGATGAATGAATAGCTTTGCCAGAAATTGCTCCTGTCATAAATATTTAATTTTTTAGCCATTCTTTCTCTACAGCTGGTATTGTATTATTTAAAACTGGTATTTTCCTAGGGATGCTAAGGAATTCAAGTTGTCACAAATAAGGAGAAGCCACAGAGCATTTTTCAAATACATGTAAGGGCAGGAGTCTTGGGGATGCAGGAGAAAGTAGATGGTCTTTACGGCATAGTTAGGAAACAGTGTGGAGGAGCTAGCCCACATATTTGGAATCCTCTGCATCAGGGACATGACCTTGCAGCGATAGAAACATGGCTCTATTCTGCGCCCGAGTTTTGGGAGGGGAGATGTCAGCAATACGAGCTAGAGACCAAAATGGCAAAGCCTTTCCTCTCATGATACTTGCAATTCTCTTCAAGCCGACCAAGGGAAAAGAAGGCAAGATTTTGCTTCTATCATTCCACCTTTCTATAGCTCTTCAAAATTTTTCTGTCCTAAAAGTATTCTAGATATCTAGAGCCACAGACAGTAACCACCAAAGATCACTGAATTGTCAGTCAGCAAGCTGGTAGGAGTAAAGCGTTTCTGGCATAAGAGGCAGACAAGACTGAGACAATGAAACCAAATAGAAGGATTCTATTTTGCTGTGTTTTACAAAAGCATTGACAAAGTGCTGGCTATTTTCCTCCTCTTCCTCTTCCTTCTCCATCTTCCCTCCTTTTAGTGAACAGTTCCACCTTTTTCTAATTGATGTAAGCCTGGTTTGCACATGCCGAGTTAAATAACTTTGGAATCTATTGAATTTCAAATATAGTATTGGATGAGGGATTCCTTGTTATCTTTAGTGGAAACTCATTGTATCAAGGCCCCTAAAGAAAGAAAAATAATCTTGCATAAGGAATTTGACACATACTCAGACTGGTAGTTGCTATAAATCAGAGTTAAGCTAATAAATAAACTATTTTTGTGCATCTTTTTTCTTTTACTATTGTCTAAGTCCCATTCCTTAAATCATCACTTTAAAGACAGTTATAATCTTGCCAACTGCCCTGAGAATCTTGCACAGATATTAGGGCCTGGACCTTGTAAGATCCAGGAGGCAGAGAAGGGTCCAGAGACTGCTATAACTTGTAAACAAGCTTGAATTTTTCCAAGGATAAGACGAATCCTGGACTGAACTCTGAGGTGCCTGACTGGAAAATCTCACACACCCATCATGTTGATTTATTAATTCCTAATAATCTTGGACATAAGAAAGGGGATGCCTGTTGAGATTCCTACACCCGGGTAAAGGCTTTTAAACTTACCTATTGTTTGCTATTTCCTTGTTCATTTCCAATAACATTGTAACTGGGGCCAAATTTGGCTGATTTTTAGGTAAGTTAAACCAAGAAGCTTTGAAAGGCAGTAAGAGAAAATTGTTAACACTAATGCAAAAGTAGAAATTATTCAGGATGTAAAAGTCTCACTTTGGAAAGCTAAATTTAATGGGTTATTAATATGTAGCTAAATAACACAAAAAAACCTGTTAGAACAGGGTTTGGCAAATTGTGGCCTGTGGGACAAGTCTGATTTGCTGCCTCTTTCGGTAAATGAGGTTTTTAATTGGGGGCACAGCCACACCCATGTGTTTACGAATCCTCTGTGGCTACTTTCTCAATGCAGTGGTGGAGCTGAGTCTTTGGGAAAGAGACCATAGTGCTGGCAAGGGCCCACATGTTTACTATCTTATCCTTTACAGATAATAGTTCACCAACACTGGTTTTAGACATGAGCATTCTTTATTAAAATGGTCTTTGAGAACAAGACTATGGAAAGAATGAGTCTTAGAGTAACTGATTTTCTTGGTTCTCTCTCTTGGTTTTCCCTTGAATGTTGCCATATTTCAGGGACTGTGTAAGCTCTTCAGATATCTTATCCCATTAAATTTTAAGATTCCCTTTCTGAGGGAGGTACTCTGGATATTCTCATTTAGTTAAAGGAAATCACGTTTTGAGAAGCTGACTAACTCGTATAAGTTACCCAACTAACACTTAAGGGATTAGGGAATCAAGAGTATCTGACCAGGGGCGCCTGGGTGGCTCAGTGGGTTAAGTCGCTGCCTTCGGCTAGGTCATGATCTCAGGGTCCTGGGATCGAGTCCTGCATCGGGCTCTCTGCTCAGCAGGGAGCCTGCTTCCTCCTCTCTCTCTCTGCCTGCCTCTCTGCCTACTTGTAATCTCTCTCTGTCAAATAAATAAATAAAATCTTAAAATAAAATAAAATAAAATAAAATGAACATCATTCTATCTTCATCTTATTTAAAAAAAAAAAAAGAGTATCTGACCAGTTATGAAACCCAGTTTTGGAGTTACAAGTACATATTTGCATATATACAAGCATCCAGAGGGGTTGATGTGATGATTAAATAATGAATCTTTTTTTTCTATTTTAAAAGGGAAGTTAAAATTTATTGAAAATGTTTTCTTTGCTTATAAATACCAGTCATAAAATTAGCCTAACACATTCTAAGATATCTAAAAGTACCTGACGTAATCGATATTTAGTAAAAGTTCATCTTGGCCCTCTTCCTTTGGATTTCATTCTGCTGGTTGAATTGAATTGAAATGGATTTTGAAAAATCAATGTATACTCAGCATGGATATAGCATACCTAATTCCACGAAAAGGCAAAAGTCATAGGACTTTCTCCTGCCTAGGAGTGGCCCACCATCAGTGGCTCCTGTGTGCTTTTGTAACCCTATTGTAGTGAAAAGTGGCCTTGAGCTATGCACATGCTCCTCCCTAGTCTCAGTTAGGGATGAGAATGAGTCTCAGTAACAGAGATGACTGGGATGAAAGCTCCATGCTATGGTTATGAAAATGACTTTATCTTATTATTATTTTTTTTCATTCAAAGCTCACTGACTCCCACAGGACCAACTCCCTGACCTTAGCATCATTAGCACCATGCTCTAACCAGCTAAGCTAATTGTCCTATTAAGATTCATAAACTCATTCAAAAACTCTAGGGTAGGAAGAGAAGCTACCTAGATTCGTGTAGCTTTTTTAGTTAGCTTCCCTGATGAGATGAGTCTTTCCCTGTATGACTGGGCTTCTAAATAACACATTTGTGTATTGCCAAATTATCTGTTTTATTGTTTTTAGAAATAAGTACTATTGGACTTAGGAGTAGACTGAAAACAAATAGAAAATTTGGAATTGTGTGCTGAATTCACACAGTATATGCTTCTGTGTTTTACATAGGAGGTGGAGTTGAATATACTTCATTCTTGCTGGGGAAAGGGAGGTTGCTAGCCTCTCAGCTGAAACTCTGGGCACGGAGACAGGCTGGTGTTCCATTCAGACACTTACCTGTGTTCAGTTCTTCAACAGCCAAACTGAGATGAACTCTTACCTCAACAGACTTCCTGCCCATCCATGCATATGGTACCCATACCTGGCAACAGAAAATAGACACATTCTAGATACTTACTAATAAACATAGTCTTAAGCTTGTAGCCACTATACACAGGGGAAGGTCAGTATTTTTTTTTTTAATTTTATTTATTTATTTGGCAGAGATCGCAAGTAGGCAGAGAGGCAGGCAGAGAGAGAGAGAGAGAGAGAGAGAGAGAGGGAAGCAGGCTCCCTGCTGAGCAGAGAGCCCGATGCGGGACTCGATCCCAGGACCCTGAGATCATGACCTGAGCCGAAGGCAGCGGCTTAACCCACTGAGCCACCCAGGTGCCCGGGGAAGGTCAATATTAAAAGATTCTTTGACTTGAATATTAAAAACCCATTAATGGAATCGGTAGAGAACACATTTGGTTGGTTTCCTACAAAACCACTGTTCTCCTTTAAAATAGTTTTACTGAGATACGACTGACATACAACACTGTATGTTTAAGATGATTTGACTTGGATTGTGAAATTATTAGCACAATAAGTTTAGTTTGTATCATGTGGATACAAAAAAAGAAACAGAAAAAAATGTATTATTTTCCTTGTGATGAGAACTATATGTTCTCCTTGCAGAATCTACTCTCTTAACTTTCATATATACCATAAAATAATGTTAACTATAGTTATCCCTAGTACTTATTTATCTTGTAACTGGAAGCTTGTACTTTTGGACCACCTCATAATCACTGTTCTTTTTTTAAAAGATTTTTATTTGAGATATTTATTTGAGAGAGAGAGAAACAGAGATAGCGATAGCACAAGTGGGGAGGAGAGGGAGAAGCAGGCTTCCTATTGAGCAGTGAGCCTGTCGTGGGGCTTGATCCCAGGATCCTGGGATCATGACCTGAGCCGAAGGCAGATGCTTAATCAACTGAACCACCCAGGTACCCCCACTGTTCTTGAATTCTGTTTTGACAGCACGTTATCATACTTGGAGATTCATGATCAAAATAGACCTATTAAGTTCATCATTGGTGTAGTCACTTTGGAAAACAGTGTGGAGATTCCTCAAAAAATTAAAAATAAAGCTACCTATGACCCAGCAATTGCACTACTGAGTATTTATTCCAAAGATACAGATGTATTGAAAAGAAGGGCCATATATACCCCAATGTTCATAGCAGCAATGGCCACAATTGCCAAACTGTGGAAAGAGCCTAGATGCACTTAGATAGACAAGTGGATAAAGAAGATGTTGTCCATAAATACAATGGACTATTACTCAGCCACCAGAAAGAATGAATTTTGCGTCAACATGGATGGGACTAGAAGAGATTATGTTGAGTGAAAAAAGTCAAGCAGATAAAGTCAATTATCATACGGTTTCATTTACTTGTGAAACATAAGGAAGAACACGGAGGATGCTAGGGTGAGGAAGGGAAAAATGAAGGGGGGGATTAGGAGGGGAAGATGAACCATGAGAGACTGTGGACTCCAAGAAACAAACTGAGGGTTTTAGAGGGGAGAAGGTAGGGGAATGGGTTAGCCCAATGATGGGTATTAAGGAGGGCACGTATTGCATAGAGCACTGGGTGTTATATGCAAACAATGAATCATGGAAGAGTACATAAAAAATGAACAATGTACTGTATGGTGACTAACATAACATAATAAAAAAAATACATCTATAGCTAAAAGAAAACTCATCATAGCATTTTTGTTGAAGCTGTTCTTGACCATATGGCATTCTTCCATTTTCTGGCCAAAGAGAAAACTCTTTGGCCAATATTCATACCAGGAATCTATATAAGTCACTTGAAAAAGTGTTCTTTTGTTATCTTAGGGACACTGTGTATCTGGGATTGAAGCTTTCCCCTTTCAATTGGCAAATCAAAGACCGAGGGCCAAATCTGTGATATTTCCAGAGCATGTATAGCACCGGTGCCTTCAGCCTATGTCCTTGTCTCAATTTAAGTCATGTTTATTTGTATTCTTTCATAAATCCATCTTCTTTTGTTATAATATCTCTACTATTTCTTCAGAAGGGCCGTTTTTGAGTGGGTACTTGAAATATGGAGGATACTTAAGTGGACAAAATTTGACCGTGTGTAGGCTTGGTAACTACACAAGGGAAATGTGGCATCTTCCTAACCTGGGGTCCACAGCAGAAATCTTTAATCAATAAAGGTTCTCGTTCCCACAAGTCTAGACTTTCCTTCTCAATTCACCCTTCATATGATCACTACCAATTGATTGAATTTGGCACTCAAAACCTAGTCGTCATTTTTGCTTTAGAGGTGTTTTCCATGAAGTTTTTTGTTTTTGTTTTTGTTTTAACATTTTTTTCTTTTATTTATTTTCAGCATAACAGTATTCATTATTTTTGCACCACACCCAGTGCTCCATGCAATCCATGCCCTCTCTAATACCCACCACCTGGTTCCCCCAACCTCTCACCCACCCGCCACTTCAATCCCCTCAGATTGTTTTTCAGAGTCCATAGTTTCTCATGGTTCATCTCCCCTTCCAATTTACCCCAACTCCCTTCTCCTCTCTAACTCCCCATGTTTGTTTGTTTTTTTTGCCTCTCACCTCTCACTTCAGTAAAATTGCTTTCTGGTATCCTTAATGTGAAATACAACCTTTGCACCATTAAAAAACAGTAAAACAAAATGGTACTATAATAACAACAATATATACATTTTAAAATAATTTAAATTAATAATTTTTCTGAATGTATTTTTTTTAAGACTGAGAAAATACATTTCTTGTTCCTTGTGACCCATGAGATCTCTGACATTTAAGAAGTAGAATAGCAAGACTATACCGAACTACTCTGGTTCTTGAGGATCGTGGAAACCTTTGTCTAGGTGTGACTTATCTCAGCCATGTTTTGCGTAAGGAAAATGATTTCCATATGTCCTCACGACTTCACAGCCAAAACATTTGTGCACAGTTCGGGCGAATGCTTCCCATAGGGTGCAGTCCCTTGGTTTCAAGTCATGAATAGAAAGGCTCTGGATTACAGAAAAGAATTTGACTGTCTTTGCAGTGTGCACAAACACACACACACGAGCGTGCATGCATTCTCACTGTATTGGAGTGATTTAGAATAACTTTGGGTTCATTCTCTAGATATATGTACTCTAACGAAAATGCCATCATCAGAGCTCACAAGTGAATTTAAGTCAGTGTTAACATCATAGGCAACATAAGGTAAAGTATCAAAGGGGAAACGGTTATAAAAATTTATTTTGGTGTGTGTCTTGGAAAACCTCAGTGGTCCAAAAATGCTGCTTGCCTTCCTGTATTTCCAGCTCCCCAGAGAAATGGCCCATTCCAAAGCCAAGCAATTTTGAAAATTAAAAACATATTTTATTAATAGCTCAAATACAGGAAGAACACAACAGTCCTTCCTGGTGATGTAATTGAACCTGATGATTTGAATTAAGAATATGCTAACATCTGGTAGTACCCAAAACATGGCCTATTAGAAATGGAACAGGCTAATCTCTGAAGCAATATTCACACATTCTCTCTATTTTTTTTTTTTTTTTTTAGAAACAAGAAGTCTATTCCCCTAATAGTTCTGTATCATTTAAAAAATATGTTTAATTAAAGAAAGAGGGAATTTCGGCTTTAAGTCTGTGTTCTAACTTACAGAAATGGCAGTCATACAAAAAAGGCTTCTGAGGAGTCCTGAGTGTCAGACAGGAGGTAAAAACAGAAAATCTCTTCTCTGATGTTATATCAACATGCTTCTATCAGATCGGAACTGAGGGAAAATGTATTATTCAGCATGACAGAATTTAGGATAAAGTACATAGATAAGTACGTGGATACAAAGTTAAACTGAGGTAGGAACCCTAAACAGGTTCTTTATTGTGTTGTTATTAAGACTTTGTCAGCCTTGGAAGGAATTAAATTATATCGTGGCAATTTGAAAATTTCCCTTCATATGCACACACCAAATAAGGGAATTGGGGAAGAGGATGAAAAAGAGAAAAAAAAAAAAACAATACACAGAATTTCTTTCATTTCAATTTTCAAGAAAGGCCTCAGCAGGGGTTTTCATTTGATAAATGCAAAAAGACAACCTAATAACAGCTTGCTTTGTTCCAAAATTAGGAACGGAAAAAGGTGGAAATGAGCATGTCGCAGGGTTTTTAGGGAAAGGACAATTTGGTTTCTGGACTGAAAATTCAGTTTTTTTATCCAGAGCGTGGAAAATTACTAGAAAGGTTACAAAACAGATATCTACAGTGGCTTCAGGCATCATTGTACTAAATTTTGTTTGTTTGTTTGTTTTTCTCTCAGCAAGTGTTCTCAAAGAGGTTTTCTATTTTGGATTTCTCAGGAACAAACATACATCAACAGTTTTCTTTCCAGAAAACGTGACCTGTGTTTCTGTTCTTTACCTTCCCGTCATGGAAATCTGTCACGCTTACCCAGGGCACAAATGAAAGCCATCCTCATCACTCTTTCTCCAGCTAGAAAAGCACTTCTTAGTTGTGAATTGATATGATAGATTGGCATTCATTTGTATAGCAGAGTTTACTTTTTACAGTTTTTAACTTTTATGTGGTGTCAAAATTCAGAAAACAAATGCAAGCAAAGGACAGGAATTCTTATATGTCCCTTACAATTGTTTATGTTTTGACTTTTTAAAAAATATTTTATTTATTTATTTATTTGAGAGACAGAGTGAGAGAGAGAGCACACAAGCAGGGGGGAGATGCAGAGGCAGAAGCAGACAGGCAGATCCAGATGTGGGGCTGTATCCCAGGACCCTGGGATCATGACTTGAGCCAAAGTCAGATGCTTAACCAACTGAGCCACTGAGGTGTCCCATGTGTTTGACTCTTTTGCTGTATTATTCTCTGGCTCCTCTTCTCTCCCTTCATACACACACACACACACACACACACACACACACACACACATTATATTACTTTTTGGAAATATTTGAGGATAACATTGTGCTTCCAGTTACAGATCAACTTCAGAACATCTTACCATTCTTTATATTTGTGTCCCCCTTCTCCAAAAGTAAGAAACTTGGCTCCTCTTATTCTTAGTATAAATACTCATTTGTTCAAGTGTTGAATACATGAAGAGTAGTTTCAGAATTTTTAATCATATTACCATAAAACACAAGTTTTACAATAGAGTTCATATCTGTTTACAGGTTTTTGAGATACAATGTGCTTACAATAGAATATAATGGTCTTAAGTATAGAATTTGATAAGTTTTAACAAATGCATATTCTCATTTATCCACACTCTGACAAAAATACAAAAATTTTCTATCACTTTGTCCCTTGTTGATAAATCTCTACTCCAAAGCAAATTAACCCAAAAGAAATAGGAAAAATGAGAAAAAATGAAGGAAAGAACAGAGTCAGTAAAACAGGAAATGCACAGGCAACAGAGAAAAATCAACAAAACCAACAGTTGAATATTTGAGCACCATGATAAAATTGATAAACACTTAGATAGACTGATCATTATTCAAAATGGAAGAGGAAACATGAGTACAAATCTTTAAGATAGTGAAAGGCAACAGGAGAATATTGTGAACAATGTTATGCAATGTAATTTGTCTGTGTAGATGAAATGAACACATGCCTTAAAATACACAAAGTAACAACACTGACACAGGAAGAAACAGAAAAGCCAAGTAGCCCTTATACTTGTTAAGAAAATGTAACTGGAGATTTAAAATCTTCCCAGAGATAAATCCCTATGATTCAGTGGTAAACTGAAACTCTTAAGAAAGGAAAAATACAGGATGAAGGACCTCAATGTGCGAAAGGAATCCATCAAAATCCTTCAGGAGAACACAGGCAGCAACCTCTTCGACCTCAGCCACAGCAACATATTCCTAGGAACAACGCCAAAGGCAAGGGAAGCAAGGGCAAAAATGAACTACTGGGATTTCATCAAGATCAAAAGCTTTTGCACAGCAAAGGAAACAGTTCACAAAATCAAAAGACAACTGACAGAATGGGAGAAGATATTTGCAAACGACATATCAGATAAAGGACTAGTGTCCAGAATCTATAAAGAACTTAGCAAACTCAACACCCAAAGAACAAATAATCCAATCAAGAAATG